>NC_060138.1:601547818-601850848 GCF_021461385.2 Schistocerca piceifrons
AGTAGCCACCATTTCCAGATTACTTCTTGGTACAGTTACATCAGATGTGGCAATTAACTTATTGCTGGACGTGACAGAATATATTTGTGACACTATCTGTAAGGGGGCAGCTAGGACGTGAAGGGCCCCAATTGGAGATTTATGGACTTCAAAACTGCTCTTGATACCGCGTAAGACTGAGATTTGTAGGGAATCACTGTCCCCAACATGCGCCAACCTCAGGCTTTCCTAGAAGGTCTAATATTGCCAATACACATACCTAAAGGTGGTGTCGGACACGAGCTTACTACCTTTGATGATGCTTAAAAGTGACTTGAAAATTTTCATACCGCTACCAGGAAACCGAGATTCAATTTGGCATGTTTCCAAAGACGAAACCTCCCTAGGGGGTCAATGCATTATCAGGTCTACTTTGTGTCAATACAGGGACTTAATCTCCGTAGGACGGATCCAGCGCCTCCCATGAACACTGGAATCACTGGATTATGCAATATGCGATATCCTGATGCCTTCATAGATCTGGTCATGCCCTCCTACATGGGACGCCGGCTCCGGTACTCGTCGACGGCTGCCCAACGGGTATAATCCAAGTCAATAGTTCAATGCCCCAGGGCTGTCATTTACACAAATGCTTTACGCTTTGGCCTTGAAACCTCTGCTGTGTGATCTGCGCAAACGATTAGCAGGACTCCGATTTGGCAGTGGAGTTTACCAACGCATCGTGTACGCTTATGATGTGATGCTCGTCGTCCGTGAAGCCAGTGACGTGACATAGGCCTTATTCTGGATTGCAGCATATGGAGCGTCGTCGGAAAGTAAATTCAGTATAGAAAAATGTTAGGGGATTAGGTGTTTGCTTTATCCTCATCATTTCATCATCATCATCATCATTCGTGACAGTGGCTAGATTGGACTGCGTAAGAAAGTTAGACTCTGTAAAACTGGGACTTAGCATGGGTTCTGATGACAGCGCATTTGAGTGTCCCACAAGCCAAACGTCATAATCACACCACGCTGTCTAGGACTGGACCTCACAGTCGATATCCGTGGCACGATAACATTGAACAAAGAACGAACCATCATTGTGGATCAAAGCTTCCTGTCCCTCAATATTCTACGTCAGGCACATTATATCAACGTGAACTTAGCATCGCGGCTTCCACACGTCGCACAGTTTCTCTCCATTATGGACTCGTTGGTCCATAGCTTTATGGACGCTTACGGTTCCTTTCTCAGCTGGAAGAAATAAGCTACGATTCGCTCACCCTACCCAAGGACAGAGGAGTCTCGGGCTCGTCAACGTCTACGACAGGGAGGTTGCCCTCTACATCAGCACCTACAGAGAGCTGCGGCGTAGATGTCCTTTGAACATTACAAGATCATTACTGATAGCGATGGAGAAACCTTCTATCGACCCAATACTTATGTTAGGAGACCTCCCGGCTCCTCTGAGTCACCTGGGTGGATTCTATTTGGAACACAGTGACCCCGACCCCGGTTCGAGTACTGGTGTGCCACAAATTTTCACTCTCGTCATTCCCTTACTCAGTTGATGGTTGTTCGTATTCGAAACTGCGAATGCATCTAATGTATTTCATTTCATAAAGGCTGTATTCGCCGCACCGTCTGCTCCTTTCATGTGCTTGCATGTCCGAAGGAACACTGCATCGTTTTCTCAACAACATGGGTATTGCAATATCGTATATATCCACCGATACTGGCAGCGACTTTCAGTTAAAATGTCCTGGACTAACGGGAATTACATAGTGTATGTATGAGTACAGGTTGTGAGCCGCACGGAGTGGCCGCGCAGTCTGAGGCACCATGTCACGGATTGCGCAGCCCCTCCCACCGGAGGTTCGAGTCCTCCCTCGGGAATGGGTGTATGTGTTGTTGTTAGCATAAGTTAGTTTAAGTAGCGTGTAAGTCTAGGGACTGACGACCTCATCAGTTTGGTCCCATAGGAATTCACGCACATTTGAACAGATGACTACAGGTAGTGACCCAGGAACGATGGCGCCTGGACGTTAGGGCCTGACCATGGATCGTGGACTGTTGCGGAAGCGGTTAAGGCGACCATTCACGTAAAACGGCAGAACCACGTCCGGGTCCCGTTGCGCCACAAATTTTCACTGTCATCATTCCCTTATATACCCGATTATGGTTCATTTTCACAACTGCGAATACTTTAATTATACATTACAGGATGCTCCATTTAAGTCTTCCAGCTCATATATTTCCGAGAAGAAACAAAATGAGAAAGCTGCCGTTGGCCAGAGATGCACCCACGTCACGGACTCACACAATTGGCAGCAATGTGTGATTCATAAAAATCAAGTAACACCACTTACATTTCAAAGTTAAGTGTTTTTCCAATGGCAGGCGTATGTTTTTTCTATAGAAATAAAAACTGGAAATGCAATTAGTGATGACAGACTTTGTCTCCTGTTCCAAACGTCATACATTCTGAGGTACTAGACTTTAAAGGACGGCAACGGCTCTTGGCTTCCTGCCATAAAACGCAGGGCAAGGGTTGCCTGCACTGTACTGCAGCCTGCTGTCACAAGCCCACACAATGTGCAGGAGTGCAAGTCGATAAGTATAAACGAACACCACTCACATCTACATCTACATCTACATCTACATCCATACTCCGCAAGCCACCTGACGGTGTTTGGCGGAGAGTACCTTGAGTACCCCTATCGGTTCTCGCTTCTATTCCACTCCCGTTCTGTTCGTAAAAAGAAGGACTGTCGGTATGCCTCTGTGTGGGCTCTAATCTCTCTGACTTTATCCTCATGGTCTCTTCGCGAGATATACGTAGGAGGGAGCAATACACTGCTTGACACCTCGGTGAAGGTATCTTCTCGAAATTTCAACAAAAGCCCGTACCGAGCTACTGAGCGTCTCTCTTGTAGAGTCTTCCACTGGAGTTTATCTATCATCTCCGTAACGCTTTCGCGATTACTAAATGATCCTGTAACGAAGCGCGCTGCTCTCCGTTGGATCTTCTCTATCTCTTCTATCAACCCTATCTGGTACGGATCCCACACCGGTGAGCAGTATTCTAGCAATAGGCAAACAAGTGTACTGTAGCCTACTTACTTTATTTTCGGACTGCATTTCCTTAGGATTCTTCCGGTGAATCTCTGTCTGGCATCTGCTTCACCGACGATCATTTTTATATGGTCATTCAGTTGTAAATCACTCCTAATGCCAACTCCCTGATAATTTATGGAATTAGCTACTTCCAGTTGCTGACCTGCTATATTGTAGCGAAATGATAAAGGATCTTTCTTTCTATGTAATCGCAGCACATTACACTTGACTGCATTGAGTTTCAATTGCCAGAGGAAAGTTACATATATTGAAAGTCAAATGTAAGATTTTCTACAGAAGTGAGAACTAGAGGTACACTTAGTGACAAGGCGTGCTTCTAGTGTCCTAAACACAATTATTGATGGCATGCAGCCCACAGAAACTTCAAGTTTGTGCATGACGTTCAGCAGGGAAAACGCACTCACAGATAACTGATAACATTATGTCCGATGAACTTTCAACTAAGTAACTAACTAGCTTCATCATGATAGCTTTCCTCAGAGAATAAGGATAATGTTTTTCAGACTAGATCCGTAAGAAAGCATGAGAAATCAATAATGGAATCATTATTTAAATGTCGCGACGCTGTCGTACTGAACTTTGTCCTTGGTGTTGCATTGTATGCAAAAGCATCTGGCAGCTAACTACAACAGGAGCATATGGGTACTTTCCACATCTCGCGTGAGTCATGGAGTCTACTCCCTTACCATTTAAGCAGATATACACACACCCACTACGTCACTCTTTTTTTTCTGGGACCTGTTTTCTTACTTAAAAATTAAAAATTCTCCAATTCTATAGTTCCTACAAAAGTTCCCGGGAGGTGACGACTGGTTGTAGAGAAAATGTATTGTAGAATCTGCGAATTCCCATTTGGGATAGCTTCTGCTCGCCCAGCTGAAGAGCTCGCTAAAAGTACGGGGCACTGTAACGTGTACTTGAGCTATCCGCTTTTCACTTAAGGTAGTTTACGCCTCTCAGCAGAAATACTCAGTACAAAGGATGTCCCAAGAGCAATTTTCAATATTCAGGGTTATGAGAGGAAACATCATTCGAAGGAAAATATGTCAAGTAAAACATGGCCCTAAAATGCATACCTTAAGAGCTATGAGGACTTGTTCATCTTCGCTCCTGTGAAAAACACATCTCCTACCGATCAACTGCTCATATCTCTCAAAGAATGGATCTTAGAGCCCGTCGTTTCATGACAATTTTGTCTTGTTTTTGTCTATAGCACATCCTCCAAGTATGAGTAGCAAAGAGCTCGCAGTCAAAGAGACGTGTTTCATACAACCGAGGAAGCAGAATTGGTAGTAAAAGAGAGCAGGCAGTACAATTGATTTCTAAGCATTGGCAAAGCAGAAGTGGTCATAGCTCTTAGGGTGTACATTGTAGAGTCCATGTTTACTGCACACATTCGTTTTAAATTATCGTTCCTTTCATGTCCCTAATATTGACCACTCCTCGGACGACACCCTGATTAAGAACTAGATATTCCTATTAGTTGAATTAGCACTCCATTCCAGTTTGAAAGTCGAGTCCTGCTATCAATAGCAGCAGTCAAAGCATTTGAAGTGAGTTCTCCAGAGTTAGCGATGAATTTTGAAGATTCTCTTCCTTGAAAATACTTCTCGTCAGTATAAATGCGAACTGATATAACGGTCGAGGTTTCTACAGCGATATTTCGAATAAAATTCCTTCGTGGGAAATGGCACATCATTATTAAATTCTATAGCATAAAACGGACGTTCCAGCCTTCCTTTAGTAGTACGGAAGGATACCGCTACAAATACTGAAAATATTAGTTATGTTGTTTAAATTTTCATGACAACAGGACTTAACACCTAAAGGGATTTTATTCAAATTAAATGCTAAATGTTAGAAATATATGGATTTTATTAAATATGTGTTAATTTCAACTGTTTTCAAAAGAACTGGTTCAATAGAATTGAAGTCTACACTATCATCAATAACAATCCCCGCGTTCTAGAGGTAGTGTCTCTCATTAATAATTTAAACGTTCTCGGTCCTGGGTTTGAACATCGCCATTACTTAAAATTTGAAAGTCATCAGAATGCTGGCCGAAAGCTTCCGGCATAAGAACTCACTCTCATTCTGCCATCGGCCTTGTCAAAGAGGGCGGAGATGTGGATAGAGGTTCAACGCCTCTCTTGTCCTTGGGGTCGGGAACTGCGCCTAATAGGTGGAAGAATTAGCCGTGATCGATAGGATGAGGATGCAGAAGGCAATGGAAACCACTATATTAAAGGCACATACACAGTACATGTGACCTGTAACTGAAAAAATGTCATGATCATCTCTCCATGGCAAAAGATTCCGGAATAGCCCCGAATTCGGATCTCCGGAAGAGGCCTATCAAGAGGGCCGTGACCATTAGTAAAAGACTGAATAACCAACGAAAGGATAACGTTTTACGAGACGGGACGTAGAGTGTCCGAAGTTTGAACGCTGTAGTGAAGCTACAGAAGCTCAAAAGCAAAATTCTCATGCTTAATCTAGATGTGGTGGGGGATGTAAAATGGAAAGACGACAAGGACTTCTGGTTAGACGACGAGCATAGGGTAATATCAACGGCTACAGAAAATGCCTTAACGAGAGAAGATTTTATTATATGTGGGAAGAAAGGGCAGATAGTGAGTTACCGTGAACAGTTCAGTTACAGAGTTCTTCTCATCAGCATCGATAGCAAAACCAACAACGGTTCGCGTATACATGCCGACGTCGGGAGCAGAAGATAAACAGATAGAGACAATATATAATGAAACTGAATGGTTCATTCAGTAAGTAAAGGGCGATGAAAATGAGATAGTCATGGGGAAATGGAAGGCGGTTGTAGAAGAAGGAGTAGAGCAAAGGCTTACCGGAGGGCATGAGCTTGGGCGAAATGGGAGAAAGACTAACGGCGTTCTGCAATAACCTTCAGCTAGAACAAACGAATAACCTGTTCAAGAATCACAAAAGGAGGAGATATAATAGCAAAAGGTCTGTAGATACCGCAAGATTGCAGTTACATTACATCATGGTCAGGCAGAGATTACGAAATCAGGTACAGGATTGAAAAGCGTACCCAGGATCAGAAACAGATTCAGATCGCAACTTAGTAATGATGAAGTGTAGGCTGAAGTTTAAGAGCCTTGTCAGAAAGAATGAATACGCAAGGAAGTGCGATACGGAAGGAAATTTTTGTGGTACCGTTCTATGGGACCAAACTGCTGAGGTTATCGCTCCCTAGGCTTACGCACTAATTAGACTAACTTAATCTAAATTACGCTAAGGGCAACACACACACCCATAAATGAGGGAGGACTCGAACCTCCTACGTGGGGAGCCGCAAAAACCGTGACAAGACGCCTGAGACCGCGCGGCTACAACGCGATGATACGGGAGGAGTAAAGACTGAAGAGATAAGTTTCAAGTCCTCTGATGCTATATAGATACTGCAATATCGGGTATCTCAATAGACATTTCACTTGAGGATAATGGACATCTCTGAAAAGGGCAATCACACAAGGTGGAAATAAAAACGTAAGTACAAGTAAGGTAATTACGAAGAAATCATGGCTAACAAAATACACACTTCATCAGAGTAACGAAAGAAGGAAATACAAAAATGCTCTGTGAAATTCAGGACCGCAGAAATACAAGTCACTCAGGTATGAAATAAATAGGAAGTGCGAGGAAGCTACGACGAAATGGCGGCATGAAAAAGGTCAAAGAACCGAAAAAAAATTTTGCCGGAAAGACTGACTTAACATATAAGAAAGTCAAAATAACCCCCCGTGAAATTAAATTCATGGGTGGTAACATTAACTGTACAATATAAATTTCACTCTTAAATGCAGAGGACAGGGCGGACAGGTAGAAAGAGTACAATGAAGGTCTTTATGTGCGTTAGGAGGGAGGAGGGGGGAGCTGACGTATCTGAAGACGTGATAGAATAACATACAGGAGCCTCCTGTAGAGGAGATGGAGATGATCCAGTACTAGAATCAGAATTTAGAAAATCTTTTGAAGACTTAAGATCAAAGAAGCCTGGAGGGATAGATAACGTTCCAACAGCATTTTTAAAACCATTGGAGGAAGTGACAAGAAAACTACTATTGATATTCAAGTGTACAGTGTATGAGACTGGTGAAACACCATCAGACATACCGAAAAATGTCATCCAGTGTATTCTGAAGATAGCAAGAGCCGACAAGTGTGAGAATTACGGCACCATCATCTTAATAGCTCACGCATCCAAGTTGCTGACAGGAATAATGTACAGAAAAATCGAAAAGAAAATTCATAATCTGTTAAACGACCATCAGCTTGGTTTTAGGAGGCGGTTCTGACATTGCGGTTGATAATGGAAGAAAGACTGAGGAAATTCAAAACACTTTCCTAGGATTTGTCGACCTGGAAAAAGCCTTCGCCACTCTCAAATGGTGTAAGATGTTTGAAATTATGTGGAAAATAGTGGTAACCTATTGCTAGAGATACAATATGCACAAGGACCAAGAGAGAACAATGAGACTCTAAAGCCGAAAGCGAAGGACTCGAATTAAAAAATGTGTAAGGCAGGGATGTAATCTTTCGCCCCAACTTTCAACGTATATGTCGAACAAGCAATGACGGAAATAAGAGGAAGCGTCAAGAGTGGGGTTAAAATTCGAGGTGAAATGATATCAACGATAAGATTCGCGGATGACATTGCTATACTGATCGAAAGTGAAGAATAATTACAGGACCTGTTGAATGTGGTGAACAGTCTAATGAGTACAGAACATAGACTGAGACTAAATCGAAGGAAGACGAAAGAAATGAGAAGTAGCAGCAACGATAACAGCGAGAGAATTAATATCAGAATTCCGGATTACGTAGTAGACGAAATTAAAGAATTCCCCTATCTATGCACCAAAATAGCCGACGGTGGACGGAGCAACGAGGATATAAGAAGCAGGATGGCTCTGGTAAAGAAGGCATTCTTGGCGAAGTGAGGGTTACGAGTATCAAACAGAAGCCTTAATTTGAGGAAGAAATTTTTGAGACTGAACGTTTGGAGAATAGCATTGTATAGCAGTGAAACATGGACTGGGGAAAAACAGGAACAGAGGAGACTTGAAATGTCTGGAGTGTGATAATACAGAAGAATATTGAAAATTTGGTGACTGATAAGGCAAAGAGCGAAGAGGTTCTCCGCACAATCAACAATGAAAAGAATATATGGAATGACTGACAAGGAGAAGGGACGAGATCCTGGGATCCGTGTTTAGGCAGCAGCAGGGAATAACCTTCATGGTACTAGATGGAAATTTAGGAGATAAAAACATTCGAGGTATGCAGTGATTGAAATACAGGGCGAGTCACTAACTATTGCCACCAAGAAAAACTCCGAAAGAATGATAGGAGCGGAAAAGTTTGTGGGACAAAAGTGGCATGGGACAACTGAGGGCATAATATGACGTTGGTTTATTGTTGCTAGGTGGGGTCGCGAGAGAGATATTAAGGTCTACTTTCCCTTTTTAAATGTGATGCTATAGTTTGGTCCTTATTTTCTGGTAGCCGCTATCTAGACGAATCTAATGATGTGTAACAGTAAGGTCTTTGAAGGTCACAAAGGCGGCATGAATGTCATTTACAGAAGGTGTTCGAAGGGATGACCATTAGTATCAGTGCAGTGCTGCAATCTTCGTATCATTGATTGAGTGGTATTCCTTATCACATCGCCACTTATCGAAGCACCTGCTCTGACAATTCTCTCTCGCTTATCTTCAGGTGTAGTTGGAACGTCTTTGTAAACAATGTCTTTTACGAATCCCCGCAAGAAAAAGTCCAAAGGCGTCAAGTCTGGCGAGCAGGCCGGCGACGACACATCTCCTCCGCGTCCTATTCAACGATTTGGGAATTGTCTCTGCCACTCATTTAAGCCATCAGCGAAAAATGTGCTGGACACTCACCGCGTTGATAACACGTCCTGTTCTTTGTTCCTTGCAGGAATGTGTGTATTTCCTTCCATTAAGATTTCCTTTGATGAAATAGGAGCCTACAATTCCTCCAGAATTCCACACCATACATTCACCGAACACAGTTTTTGGTGTGAAAGTTGCCGCAGCCAACATGGATTTTCAGTTGCCCAATAATGCATGTTATGCAAATTAACATTTCATGGTTCGTGCCTGTAGCCTCGTCAGTAAATAGAATCAAATTAATAAATTTGTCATTCCTGTTATGTTGAGCCCATCGGCAGAATTTTATGCGATGCATATAATCCGTACCAGTTAATTCTTGGTAGAGACTGATATGGCAAGGATGATATTTATGACGATGCATAACACGAACGACACTACTCTGGTTCATGCCAGATTCCCTTGCAATTTGACGTGAACAAACACAAAGATCTCGAACTACACTGGCAAGAGTACCAATTTCCGTTTCCTCGTTAGTAACTTTCCTTTGTCTGATATGTTTCCGATGCTTTAAAGTTGAGGATATCTTTCAGCATGTAAGTCTCTTGGTCTCACTGAATTTCGTTGGCATTCTCCGTAAATGGGAAGCATGTCGACTTATTCTTCGAAGGAATACGTCTTTCACAATCGCTTGATTCGACGATACTAGTCTTACGTCCCCATTAGTGTTGTATTCCGAAACCGTCGATTGGTGTTTACATGTCAATGGCACGTTAGATGGACACGATTACGATTAGCACGATATACGAGAGGGAATTGTCAGAGCATGTGCTTCGAAAGTGCCGATGTGATAATGAACGCCACTTCAGCCATGATAAGATTGCAGTTCTGCATAGATACCAATGCTCATCACCTCGAATACCTTCTGTAAATGGACGTTCATGCCATCTTTGTGACCTTCAAAGACCTTACTGTTACACTGCATGGGATTCGTCTCGATAACCGCTATCGTAAAATAAATACCCAACTACAACATCCCATTTAAAAAAAAGTTGACCTTCATATCTCTGACGCGATCCCATCTAGCAACAAAAAGCCAACGTCATATTATGGCCCCTGTAGTCCCATGCAACTTTTGGCACACAACCCTTTAGCTCCTATCACACTTTCGGAGTAATTGTTGGTGGCAATAGTTAGGGACTCACTCTGTATATCCAGCAAATAATCGAGTACGTAGGATGTAAGAGCTAGACTGAGATGAAGACGTTAGCGCAGAAGACGAAATCGTTCCGGGGCGCATCAGACTAGTCGGAAGATTGATGAATCAAAATAATAACCAGAGATCCAGGTGTACTGTTTAAAGGTGATAATAAATAATATTAAAGTAGAAAGAAAGTCAAAATAACTTGATAAAGTACTTTTTCGCGGCTACATTTTAAAATAAATGCTTCACAGATACTAACTGCGTGAGATTTGTCTTCAATACCAGGGCGCTGAGACCTAAAAATTGCAACGTCTTTAAAAGTGTTGGCGACCTCCCAACTCGTGGTGTAAGGAAACGTGAACCTGATGATGAATGGCAAGAGAGGAACAAAGCGAGTTACCCGTCATCTAACGAAATCAATATCGCTACCAAAGTCCTTACATGACATGTACCGATGTAACTTCTGGTAGCATGTGGAAATTCTGTCACATCCTGACGTTTCCATGATATAAGTCGGCCAACTAAAGAATGTACCACACTGCCTTTGGATAACTCCCGACGATGATGACGGAGGAAGGCGTCGAAAGCTTATAATTACGTACAAACCTTCCGTGGCATGCAACACGTGAAGCAGATATGCGATCAGGATGACTGTTGAAAAGGTTGAGATACACCTTTGGCGACTTCGTAAACACATTCCTTTCTCTTCTTTCAATAACTCACCTCTTACCTCTGGTATAGAAAGGAATAATAACGGATCATATTCAATCAACAAGTGTACATGACTTTCGCACCTCTAATATGCAAACGACGAGGCACCAAGAAATGTGGATATGATTTACTTCGCTATACATATTGTGTTTTGCTATTATTCGGCACATATCCAGTACATTATGTATGTATAAATTGGCTATATGATGATGTTTTGTTGTGAACAGTCGAGTCGTAGAAATCTTAAACCTCTTCGCAGGTGGACGATGAGAGTGCAAGACTGGTTTTGGATTATCCTAAGCGACTACTGAGAATCCTTTAACTTGTGACGCATCAGTAACCAAGTACATACCCAGCATAGATTGGTATTTGTCGATGAACTTTGACACGTGTGCATAGCGTAAAATACCTAACAAAATTAAAATGAAGGTAGCAGTTGCAGTATGCACGCAAATATTTATACGGGTCAACTGCAATGCCAAAGTTATTAGGTCGTACTGCAGAAAATATATGCTTCCATTTGCCACATGACGATGTTACGACATTGAATTGGAGGCACTTGTCGAAACTCTCTGAGCTGCACAAATTCAAAGCCATTGCTGAAGGCGGGTAAAGTTAAAGTATTTTTGAAAAACTGTGCAAACAAACTGTCAAAGGCTGTAGGCACATTTTACTCAGAGCTGGAACCGAGTACCCTGTGTAAAGCTAACGTTGGCATCCATGATGCACTAGTGCCGGGAGTGTCTGCAAGAGTCGCCTGAGAGGACTGCTAAATTATGCAACTGAAGCGCGCTGACACAGTACTGCACTAAACGGTGGACAGGGTGGCGGAGTGTGCGGCAGCTTTACTTAAGCGTTCGATACCCTGCCACTTAACAGTTGGGGGTGGGACGCAAATACGCAGCCGCCGTATCACTTTCCATTACTGACTCATTTATTCCTAAAGTAATTATTCGTTTGATTTTAATGAAACAGGAACACAAGAAAGAAAACATTTTTCTCAGAGCAATCATTTTCACATTTAAGATGATATAAATGGAAACTGTGGTTTCCAACACGAAAAATTACTAATTCACTGTGACATAAATACATTCGCTATTGAAACTGGCAATATTTGTATATCTAGCGTAAAAATAAGGGGACTTTTTTACAAGCATGAAAGATAGAAAGTTTACTTTTAAAAATTATGATACCGTCACACACAGGGTCTTAATGTCTAAATATAACCTAGAAAAATGTAGTTACGAAATAATATCTGTATACACATTTTACTTAAATGTATACATTTAAAAAGCAATTGTGGTTATGAAAGATAGATTAAGGAGTGTGATTAATATTCAGGGTGGATTTATGCCAATGATACGATTAGCTGATTCTGTTGGTATCCTTAGAGGCAGCAAAGTAAAATTACGGTACATGTCGTATGGAATAAACAGTTTACTGAGCACGGAATATGGATTGAGAGTAAACCTAAAAAAAAGTAATTAATGAGGAGTAGCCGAAATGAGATTAGTGATAAACCTTACTTCAAAACTGGAGACCACGAAGTAAATGAAATAAAGGTGTTCTACTGTCTGGGAAGAAGTATAACGGATGGCAGACCAAGCAAAGAGGACATAGATAGCTGAAGAGTATAGACAAAGAAGGAATTCCTCGCCAAAATAGGTCTACTAGTTTCTAACATTGACGAAAATTTCAGGAACAAAACTCTTAAGAATGCTCGTCTGAAGCATGACATTGTATGGAAGTGAATAATGGTCTGTAGACATAGCTGAAAAGAAGAAAATCGAAGCGTTTCAGATGTGGTGCCGTAGAATGATGCAGAAAATTGCGTAGAGTAATAAAATAAGAAACGATGAGCTTCTCCGCAGAATTAGTGAGGAAAGAAATATGTGAAGCATACTGATAAGAAAAAGGGAGAGAATGATGGAAAATGTGTTAAGGCGTCAAGGGATAACTTGCGTAGTGCTTGAAAGACTAGTAGATGGTATAAACTGTGGGGGAAGGCAGAGACTGGCCATACCGATAAACCGAGTGAAGTGGCGCACTGGTTAGCACACTGGACTCGCATTCGGGAGGACGAAGGTTCAAAACTGCGTCCGGCCATCCAGATTTAGGTTTTCCATGATTTCTCTAAATCGCTTCAGGCAAATGCCGGGATGGTTCCTTCGAAAGGGCACTCCCTACGTCCTGTCCCAAACTTCCGTAATCCTATGGGACCAATGACCTCGCTGTTTGGTCCCCTCCCGCAAATCAAGCAACCAACCAACCAAACATATAATTAAGGGCGGGTGCTACTCTGAGATACTGCAGGCAGTGAGCAAGAGTTAACACATGGCAGCGTTAGTTTCATCCATGAATTGGAGTCTCGATTTTCACGTCTGTATTCTTGCCTCCAACATTCCCTCAGTCTGAGTAATAAACTAGGATTAATGCAGTGTAGCTGCCCTTCCACGTAGGTTCTTCTGTCAGTGAGCATCTTCGAGACGTTGTCAGTGTAATTTGTCTTCATCTGTGTCCTCCACTTTCAAGATCTCAAAGGGTTCCACTGTTTCCTCTGACGTCTTCGCCACTCCCCGCGTTTCTGCTTCGCACATGCATACGCTCCAGATATAGCTCTTTAACTGTTTTCTTATAACCAAGGTGATACTTTTTGATGTCAGCAGGGTACATCGAGCTAGTCGGCATTGGTTTCCGAATTATTTACCTTTTTATGTAATACTTGCAGAGATTCAGGCGAATATGGTGGAAACTAAACTTTTTGACTACAAAATCATGTAGGGCCCACTAATTAAATACATGTCTAGGTCAACCCAAAATCACTTTTCCTAAAACCCTGCAACTGTGCATCACCCCTAGTGATGTGATGATGTAACCTGATGTGAATAAGGATACTCTGGTGGAATATAGAAATTTTCTAAGAATAACATTTGATTTTATCAAAACTTCGGGTAACTTCCTTTTGAAAGAACAAAATTACTAAAAAAATAAATTCCTCATGAAGAAATGACACTTCATCAAAAAAATTCTACTTAAATGTATAAACAACAGCATGAGCTTACATGTACAGACAAACAATAGATTCTTCAAGAAAAATATGTTCTGTTATACCTGCCTATAGTTATTCAAATACAATTACCTCTATGGTTTTAACAGATCAGCAATGTAGCAATTATATATTTATTTATTCACAGGATTCAATTTGCATACAGTTTTACTGCGGTCCTATCGAACTCAATCATTATCGTCTGGCCGCCTCAAGAATTTCCCCTTTTTGACCTATATGGACATTCGAATCTCGTTGCCATCGATAGTGACAATTTTCCAACAGAATTGGGAGGGGGGGGGGGACGAGGGAGGTACTTCATCAAAACCAAGCCAACATTAGTATTCTGGGTGATTATGAGGCCCTTGAGAATTTTTGGAGATTCAAAGTCAAAGCTCCTTACAAAAAAGAGGTTCTTCAGCCTCTGAACTACCATTAAGGAGGCCAAAATGTTGTTACTTTCGACGTACCTAATGTCTAATAACCCGTCATCAGAATCCGTAGAAGAAAATTCATGTGCATGTTTTCTGGGAGGTTTCATGCATCTTAGCCATGTCGCCCTTCCTGCCTGCATATGCCCTTTTCTTTTCATTGGGCCTTTCATCCGCGATTCTATCTTTGACGTGACTGTGTGTTAGAATGGCAGTAAATGTTCTTTCTTTGACATAACTTGATTTCTATGGCGGCCCAGCTTTGGTCAAAGGGTGAATTTTTTCTGGGGTGATGTGTACGCATTCATTTCTACAGGGACTGTTTGTTTTTAATAAACGGTACTGGAGGGTTTTGTTGGAACAGCTGTGAGGCGAGTTGTCATAGCTACGACAACTGACGTCTTTACTATATACGCCAGTTAGACACACGGGGATACAAAATTCAGTATTGATGCCACGCAATCCCAAACAACAGACACCAGGGATTATGATAAATGCACGCAATTACAGTTAAACACTCTTTAGAAAACCGCCATCAGTAGCGCCCTAATTACATCTACAGGTTCACCATAAAAGAAAAAATTTAAATATTTATTCCCAATCAGAAACAGCATGAAACAGGGGTACTTCCTTTCTGACGCTTCCAAGCAGACTGAAGTCACGGTGGATGGTGCACATTTACATATCGGTACATTCCCCATTAGAACGATGACAAAACACTAGGCCCACGATGGCAGGAAATGGAAACTGTGGGCTAAGTAGCCTCTTATGCCAACTAATCCAGGTCTTCCCTACAGTTCATTTCTCTAAAACAGATTTTTTTTTTTTTTTTTTTGCCTGGGACATTTTAACTTCCACACAGTTGTATTTATGTCATCCATGTTGAAGTCACTTGCACCAGATTTTCACCTTGAGCGTGGCTACTGAGTATTATTTTTTATCTTTGGTGTTTTTCATTACTTTTTCCCTCTCTTCTGTTCACGCTCATCTTGCATTTGTCTATTACTTCATACATCAGACGAAACGGTTTGTGTTCCTTTTGTTTATTCCTGCCCAACTTGACATCATTTACAAAATAATTCGTTCTGAAGCACTATGCCATTGCTGCTGGTTTCTCACGTTTCTTCATTGCATTTTCTACTTACAAATTAAATATTTGTGGAGTCAAGCTCCATCCCTGCTTCACTCCCTTTGATACTGGTATCTTAGACTATATTCCTTTCTTCCCAGTGATAGCATTTGATTCGTGTTAAGCTGCAGGATAATATTCTTTTCTTCTGCAGACAATTCCCATAGTCTCCAAGTATCTGAACAAAACTGACAGCTTATGTTTTCGATTTCTAGATCGTTTGTCTCTACCCTGATTAAGCGTGGACATAAAACTATTCCAAGGCGTGTGTAATAAATAGGAAAGAGGCAAAATACCCTCAGATTGCAAAAAGAATGTTAAAATTTGAACTGCTAAGAAGGCAGGTGCTCGCAGGTGTGAATAGTACTGAAGTATCAGTTCCATTAGTCATACTTGCAAAATATTGACACGAATTACTTACAGATCATTGGGAAAACTGGTAGAATCCGACATTGGGGAAGATCTCTGTTAGTTCGGGAGAGTTTATAAGACTTGTATGTTTAGGGAACGATTATGATAATGTCTACTGGAATAAACGTTTTGAAATTCTGCTTTTTATCGACAGTTTGTCCAGAAACCAGACTGGTTATAAGAGTCGAAGGATATGAAAAGGGAGCAGTGGTGGAGACTGTGAGACAGTGTTTTAGCCTTCTCCAATGTTACTCAGTCTGTACAGCGAGCAAGTGATAAAGTGTACCAAGGAGAAATTTTGGACCGGATTGATCTTCAACGTGAAGAAATAAAACTTTGTGGTTTAATGATGACTTTGTAATTTGTCAGAGCCCGCACAGCAGTGGAATCAGTAGTAGATCGGAATGGATAGTGTCTTAAAAGTAGGTCGTAAGATAAACATCAACAAAAGTAAAACAAAGAAATGGAATTTTAGCATAGTTCAATCAGGTGATTCTGAAGGCTACAGTAAAAGCTGTAGGTGATATTTCGGCAAAAGTAGAGAAGTTATAAAATGCAGACTTTCTGTAGAAAGAAAAGTGTCACGGAAAAAGAAAATTTGCTGATATCTAATACAAATGAAAGTATTAGAAAGTCTTTTTCTGAACGTATTTGTTTGGAGTGTTGCCTTGCACTGGAGTCAAACGTGGACGATTAACAATTAACACAAGAAGCGAAGAGAGTCTTTTGATTTATGTTACTACAGAAGAATGCTGAAGGATGTTTTTGGTCTAGTAACCAATCAGGAGATATTGAATCACGTCAATAAAAAATAAAAATGTGGAATAACTTGACTAAAGGAAGAGATCGACTGACAGGGTTTATCCATAATCATGAAGAAATGGTCAATTTGGTGCTGGAGGCAAGTTTATGGGCTAAAAATTGTAGAGGGAGGCCAAGGGATGAATGCAGTAAGTACGTTCAAACGTATTTAGGTTGCAGTAGTTGTTTTGAGATGAAGAGTCCTGGACAGTATAGACTAGCGTGAAGGGCTGTGTCAAACCTCTCTTTGGACTGAAGACGACAACAGTAGCTTTCCTCCAAGTGATTTTAGTTAATATCCTGGAGCTTTATGGCCTTCCAGTCAAATTGATGCAATATCACATTAGTCCCTCTATATTGTTCAACCAATCTCATCTTCGTCATCCTTATTCTAATTTACCAGAATATCTTCATTCGAATCTGTTCCATGATTTTCTCCACACGTACATTGCAATTAACAGCGAACAATGACATGGGCAAAAATGATAATGGAAACAAAAACATTGCAATAACGCGAGTCTATAAAAGAGTCGTTTTCGAGGTAACAGTCAATATGTGCTCACAAGCCGCCGTTCACTTAAGTATGAAATATTTTCAGAGTCGTTGCAAATGTATTCGACTTTATAATTAACTTCACGTCCAATTCATCACAATACTTCTCAATGAAGTAGCTCCTCAGTCTGTCTCACAAGGGCTGAGTGCACCTCGTTTGCCAACAGCGCTCGGCAGACCAAATGGTCACCCATGCAAGTGCTAGCCCAGCCCGACAGCCCTTAACTTCGGTGATCAGACGTGAACCGGTGTCACAACTGCGCCAAGGCCGTTGGCGAATCATAATCTAACCAAACCTAATATAACCGTGGTTTTCAGTGTAGGGAATAAACCAGTTTTGTAGGTTTATGGAAAACATTGTGTAGATGTTGACAAAAGGTTACATGATTCCAGTCACCATACTCATAATTTATATCTGACCGATGTGTCTAAGACCCGAGGCAGTGCGTATGCCCGTAATACTGCTCTGTCCAGACTTGCGATACGCTGTATATGTTTTACTAACTGACAAATCCAACATTTCCCAGGTGTTCGCTCCCCCATTTTCTGTGATAAACAAAATCAAAAAAGAACTGTATTTGTTGTCAAGTATTGATAACTTTTATTTCCATGTATTCCTGAAAATGCTTTTGAAAATATGAAACAGTAGTACAAAGGAATATGCGTAGGGTGTAGAAACGTATCAGTATAGTATCCA
This sequence comes from Schistocerca piceifrons, assembly GCF_021461385.2. NCBI lineage: Eukaryota > Metazoa > Arthropoda > Insecta > Orthoptera > Acrididae > Schistocerca > Schistocerca piceifrons. Next base: position 601,565,809 of record NC_060138.1, read on the forward strand.
GATAACGAGTTTGGTCCTGAACAGCTGGGGGCAGCTGCTACCTTGTAAACATCTCTACGGCCATGCCTCTTCCTAGCTCTATAGAAGGCTATCGTTTCTGCCTACAGTCGTTTGCACTCTGCAGTTGAAAGCTGTCAAAAGCGCTGCCAGATGTCAGATATTTCTATAATCTGACTTGACCGCAGGAGTGTCTTAGTGGTAAAGAATTAATGTACTTGTATTAAAACTTCATACACGATTCGACATTTTTTCATGTATCTGAGTGTTTACGACGTCTTATCTCCGTGGTATACCTTTGTGTGTGAATTTAGTGGCATATGTGTATACTGGTTGCGAAATTTGTAGTGAGTACAGTTAGCACTGCAGGAGTAATATGCCATGCATAATGCGGCAGTTCTTCACTCATGTTTATGACGTCGTGTCTCCTGATGTATGACAGGTACATGGTTATTATCCCGATAGCGATTGTTGTCTGACAGTAAGGGATATGTGTACCAATTTTGATTAAAATTGGTCGAGTGGTTTAGGAGAAAATGAAAGCTATTACCATCCAACTATAGACCTTATAGGGAAAAAAAGTGTACAACCTCCAGGAAACCTAAGTAAGAACTAAAGGAAATATACCGTCTTTTTAGCCAATCGTTCGGCCTGCTGCAGAGACATGACAAACTGTATCTTTCTCAGTTTGAATATTTTAAAATACCGCCTAAGCTGGCTGATATCCTTAATTCCTGTCAGGTAATATAGGAAAACAGGCATCGGCATTCAAATCTACCTACTTCACCTTTCAATCAACGGGCTTACGGAGACATGAGTAAAAGATACAATATCAAATGCCACCATCTCATACCTAGACATTTCACATCAGCAGAAAAGCAGTAACAGTAGTACAAAATGGTTACGAGAGGTCAGTGACCTACAGTGTGGCCTAGCCACTGCGTGTCACCTGCGTATAAAATCGATCAGGATCCTTTCACCACTCCTAAAGCTGCCCAAGTCGACTATTAGTAATGTCGTTGCGAAACGTAAGCGTTAAGGAAAAGCCCACAGCTAAGACAAGATGAGGCAGACCAAAGTACTGACGGACTGAGACAGTCTAGCGCAGGTCGGTAGTAAAAAGTCACACTAGATCTAGCGGAAGGAATCACTTATCAGTTCCATAGTATTACCAGCAATTCAGAAAGCTTAGTGACTCTGAGTGAGGAGCTAAAAATGGTTCAGCAGCTCCTCAAAAGCCATACATTTCTGCAGTCAGTGCTACGCAAAACACGATATAATATAAAGAGAGGTGCCCTTGGACAGTGGACGACTTGGAGCGAGTGACATGCTGGAATGACCCATGCTACACCCTGTGGCAATTCGGTGGAAGGATTTGGATCTGATGAATGCCTGGAGAACATTACCTGCCATTATGTGTAGGGCCAACAGAATAGTACGGAAGGTGGTGTTACGGTATGGTGGTGTTTTTCCATACTGGGACGTGGCCTCTTTATTGTCCTTCGATAACAATAAATACAGAAGGATATGAACACAGTTCATGGAATTGTGCACTGTGCACAATAGAGGAAAATATCGGAGGCAGTGATTGTAGTAGCATGACAGTGCACAAAGCTGCGTTTCTGACTCAAAGATCTATGAACAATAACGTTCCAGAAATGGACTGTCAGGCCTGGCCTGAATACAATGGAACGCCTTTTGGGACGAGTTAGTGCGTCCACCGTGCTCCAGGCTCCAACGTCCTACATCACTAACTCCTTAGGTTTCCGCTCTTAAGGAAGAATGTACTGCCATTACTCCGCAGACTTTCAGAAACCTCACTGAAAATGTCCCTAGGGATCAAACCATCATAAAATCGATGATTGGATACAGTCATCCATTGACAGGTGTCCAGATACTTTCGTGCTTGTACTGTAGCTACACACTACCAACAGATGGCTAATATTTTGGTGGTATAATTTGTGAAAGTAATTTAAAACTCGCAGATAGTAAATGTCAAGATTAAAATTTCAGCCTCACATTGCTCTTCTGTCTGTGTAAGCTGGCAGCACAAGGCTTTCGCCATAGCAGTGGACACAGGGTACGAAACACGAACTTCGTGAATCGGTAGATTCAAACGACTGACAAAAGTAACACCTGGTGGTACTACAGGGTCGTATTCAAAGACTCCGCCTCAACACTGAAACTGTTCACTGTCCCGGAAATTTTGTGTTTTCACAGTTAACAGACGTTTCTTAAACACATAGGTGTCTCTTAAATGCGAGTGTAGATTGAACACTATAGACCTGTTATTTTACTATTACCTAGCGTAACCATCCATACAAAAAGTCCTATCTAACGCAACTTAATAACTACGAGTTGAGAGGAGCCAAATCAAAAAAATCATTCAGAAAACCTCCCGTGTCTACAGATAAAAACTAATTTCTGTCTCTCTCTTCACTTTGAAATTAACAGAAATTGCTTAGCATTTAGTAAGTAATACTTTATTCTTCAAAGATAAAAGCATATTCCAATTTAATTAATATTCTTTGTATTCGGCAGCGGAATTATACCAAACCGTAACTCCAAAACCTACTGAATGTAAAAACGAATGCACTTTATATCTTGAAAGTATAATGTTATACTGATCAAAATCTAAAATATCTATCTGGTACTAATGTGTGTCAAAACGATTAATTTTTCGTTGTAACTAAAAGTTTTAGAATGTAAGTGTAATTTTCTGTGGCTTTATCGAATTTTTTTTGTGTCTTTCCGCAGGTTTCGTTTGAAAAGCAGCTACACGGCGAGTGGTCGAGTAGTGGGTCTTCGTCAATCGACATGTGGTGACGTAGAAGAATACTGGCCGGGACTCAATCACGAAGAGCTCGATATCGTATTATTTATGGACGTACAGTTCCCCAAGTTACAGAGTAACACGTAAAACCCCGGAATACGTCTTCCAGTAAAGGAAAAAATTTAAACACTCCAACGACTGTAAAAAATACGGCTGCATTGTTTATTTGAACTGAAAACGGTGTGTAATACTGTTATATTGAAATCGATGTTTTCGTCATATTCGGAGAAAAAGACGTACTATATCTGCTCATCAAATCATTTTCAGATTTGAAAGTGGAATATTTTTCGGTGCTCTAAGAACAGATAACTAGGAGTTTTCAAAAGGTTGTGAGTTTCTTTACAGTGGACCCTAGATGAATACAGCAAGAAGTTCTGCGAAGGTAAGCTACCATTACTCTTGTGCTCCCATTAACTGAAACACTGCGAAAAAAGAAACTAGTTTCTGAAGGACGAACTTCTGACCGAGGTATTTGAAAACAAGTTAATCTCAGGTGAACGATTAATACTGTGAAGCCATGACCCACAATGTCAAAAATATTACAGAAGAAAGCATTATTATTGTTGCTCTTACAACCAAAGAGATAAGAGATTTTGTAATTTTATATGTTGACAATAAAGTATATTTTTGTTGTTGATTTTCAATCATAGTTTCATTCATACATAACACATATCTTGATTTCTATTTTACCGCACATTCATGTGGACTAAGGATTCTTCACAGTGGACATCAACGGACCTTCAACGGACTGGATCGTCATAGTCTCAAGCTGTGCTCACACGAGGCGCATCGTCAACACGTCACTTCGCTCAAACCGATAATGAACGATGACAATGAGATTTTGTGCAACCCCGCCCGCCTTACAAAACTGTCGGAATATATTGCCAGCGTTAAGAAACAAACACTGATAGCTGAGTTTATTAAAGACCTAAGCTAAATTCATAAGGCATGTTTCCCGTAAAGGTAGTACCAAAAATTTTCCACGCTGCGGGGAACTGAATAAACACGAAAAATATTGAGCACCTTATGTCAAATTATCAATATTGAACTGTAACAATATCTAAACCATTTCGATCTCCGCTCCTTCATCTCTTTTGTGGGAGAGCACATTTGCGAAAAGGAAAAGTCCGCTGTTATAAAATGAGTGACAGTGGGACAATATTTTAACTTCTGATGTTAGCACATTACGTCACTTTTCCAATGGGACGTCATCGTCACAGATTTAGTCTCCAGAAACCTTGACGGTGAAGCTGTATTTCGCCCGTTCTGCTTCGTTCCCTCGTCGGTTTACATGAAAGGCATCATTTGAAATGCAATAAGGGATGTTTTGGGTTCTATTCCGTTTCAGGAAGTTTAGTGTGAGTGTACATCAAGTTAGTTGTTTAGGTACATATTATACTGATCATTTTCAATGTGAGGCGTACGCTTTTTATTTGCGTTGCCTATAACAAAAGGAAATCCTCAGTACTGACACAAAATAAAGAGGGGGATGTTTTAATTCCTTGTGAACCAAGCTTGAATTTTACAACGATTAACATACTTGAGTGCAGTCCATCAAGCAAATCAAATCAATGACGATTTCTCGCAACGGGTGGTTACGATTTATATATACATGTAGCAGAAGGTGACAGAGAGGTTTCATTAGTCTTTGTGTAATTACACCTCTCCAAATCCGCTTATTACTTTATTTTTCAAGGCACCCTGGTATTCCATTTGCATTCTCTTTCGTAGGCAGGGGCATTGTTGTTGGATACGAAGCCGAATTTGTGGTAGCAAAATCATTTAACAAGATAGTAAGATTCTTTTATGATGAATGATGGTGGTTAATTCAAACCAAATATAGAATTCCCACCGAAATAACATTAAAATTCATTTGTAAAACAACATTTCAAGCAGCAAACGAGGGCACGTAATCTAGCTTATGATTCCAATTAGTAAGTCTTAGATAAGAAGGCAGATTTCTTATCATAGATCAAGGCGCCACAATGTGAATTCATCGATCATTGTAACTGGTATCAGTCTCGTATTCCAGCCATCAAACTTACAGACCATGGGAGAAGGAACATTTACAACGCACATTCAAACAAGATGGGAGCGGGCATCGCTTAATGCTACGACTTGATCTCTTTGAGGCAATCAAAAAATTAACAGAGGTCAAAGATGCGTAGTCGCAGGTATGTAGTTAAAATTGAAGAACTATCAACGATTATTAATTCTCCACTGCTTTAGAAATTCACTAAGGACACAATCTCACACACTACAATACACATGGCAAAGTTTACTGAAAACAATGAAATCGCAAACGCATGGGGGTCTAACAAAGACGGCCGAAGAAATTGGACAACAAGTTTACCAGTCAAATAACAATGAATTTGACACAATAGTCCTTCACGATAGTTCATATGATAAAACCAGAAAGTGGGGTGGTCATGGAGATCGGAATTCGGGAAAACGTGGTAGTTGCTCAGAACTGAGTAAAGCATACCCCTGTCAAAGGACACTAAAGTCTCGAAATTAAGTAACAAAAAACGGGAAAAAGCATGACGAAAGGTTTCTGTACCATGACGAAGCTGAAACAGAATTGATGAAGCATTTCTGCAAACCACACTATCACACTCAATGGCCTGCAGCCGAAAAAGACAACTCAAGAAAGCACGTCTGTAGACTTACCATTTCACCTAATGAGTGTCGAACACTGCACATGACCGATACGGTTCCGCTTTCGAAAAGGTGGAGGTGAGAGAGTCCGTTACCCCTTAGCATCCACCCACCAATAACATGCGGACACAGTATTTATCTTTTGTAGTATCCACTGCTTTCGTTCTCTGCTATATCTTTCCATGAGCCTAAGTTAAAAAGGGCTACTAGCGATGTTTGCTAACTCTGGTTGTTTGAGGAAACTTCATCCACTTCGGCATACTCTTATTCATTCATAGTCATTTAAAGGATACACGTGTAATGAAAAGCACTCATATGAGCCAAATAAATGAACAGACGGACTCATTCCCACTCCAGAGTCTGATTATTAAATGTCAAGTGCGTCTTGAAGTCGACACTACAAGGTTGGTTGCGGTACAGAGTAGTGAAGAGGTATCGATCAGAAAATACTACTAAAACTCATTCACATTCCCAAAAGAAAATATAAGTCAACCCTGAGACAGAGGTGGAAGCAGGAAGCAAGACAGGACGTCGCAAGTGGGTCAAATCCACGGCAAGTTAAGAGACTGTCTGCAGAGTGAGGATAAGCATTCAGCAGCAAAGACACTCCGAAAGAAAATCAAAGAAAGCGAGGCAAGCATAATCTTCAACTCTTATACATGTTGCAAGGAACTCTATTTCTTTCTCAAGAGCATACAGCGAGGAACTGACAAAACTGTTAACAGCTTGTTAAGAGAATACAGCAGAATATTGTACAGGCACATGTGGTCATTGCTGGCCGAGCTTGCGTCGTAGCCGCACGCCAACTCCATTCGCCTGTCCAGCTCTCGTCATGAGTTGATCATTGATCCCGATGGCGTTTTCAGTAATACACACAATTCCATGATTACTATACTGTAATGATTATACACACATCAAAAAGTTTTGCATAACCTCGGTTCCGAGAGTTCCGGAACCTGAACAGAAAATTGGAATTTAGATCAACATAAACATCATTTCCACCCTTTTTGGTTCAAATGGTTCAAATGGCTCTGAGCACTATGGGACTTGACATCTGACGTCATCAGTCTCCTAGAACTTAGAACTACTTAAACCTAACTAACTTAAAGACATCACACACATCCATGCCCGAGGCAGGATTCGAACTTGCGACGTAGTGGTCACGCGGTTCCAGACTGATCCGCCCATTTTATTGTTCATGAGAACCACACATTGCACCTTCAAAGGTGGTGGTCCTGATTGCTACACACCTGTATCCCTAATACCCAATAGCACGTTCTCTTGCATTGATGCATGGTTGTGTTCGCCGTGGCATACTACCCGTAAGTTCATCAACGCACTGTTGGGCCAGACTGTCCCACTCCTCAACGGCGATTCGGCGTACATCCCTCAGAGTGGTAGGTGGGTCAAGTCGTCCATAAACAGCTCTTTTCAATCTATCCCAGGCATGTTCGATACGGTTCATGTCTGGAGAACATGCTGGCCACTCTAGTCGAGCGATGTCATTGTCTTGAAGGAAGTCATTCACAAGATCTGAACGGTGGGGAGGCGAATTCTCGTCCATGAAGACGAATGCCTCGCCAATATGCTGGCGATATGATTGCACTATCCGTCGGAGGATGCCATTCATTTATCGTACAGCCGTTACTGCGCCTTCCATGACCACTGGCGGCGTACGTTGGCCCCGCCTAACGCCACCCCGTAACAGCAGGGAATCTCCACCTTGCTGCACTCCATGAACAGTGTGTCTAAGGCGTTCAGCCTGACCGGTTTGCCTCCAAACACGTCTCTTACAATTTTCTGGTTGAAGGCATATGCGACACACTTCGGTGAAGAGAACGTTATGCCAATCTTGAGCGGTCCATTCGGCATGTTGGACCCATCTGTACCGCGCTGCATGGTTTCGTGCTTGCAAAGATGGACCTCGCCAAGGACATAGGGAGTGATGTTGCCGATAATGCAGCCTAAAAAATGATCAAATGTGTGTCAAATCTCATGGGACTTAGCTGCTGAGGTCATCAGTCCCCAAGCTTACGCACTACTTAACCTAAGTTATCCTAAGGACAAACACACACACCCATGCCAGAGGGAGGACTCGAACCTCCGCCGGGATCAGCCGCTCAGTCCATGACTCCAGCGCCTTAGACCACTCGGCTAATCCCGCGCGGCAATGCAGCCTATTGCGACACAGTTTGAGTCGTAACAAGACATCCTATGGTTGCACGGAAAGCGTTATTCAAGATTGTGTCGCTGCTGTCAGGGCTCCTCCGAGCCGTAATCCGTAGGTAGCGATCATCCACTGCAGTAGTAGTCCTTGGGTTACCTGTATCTCCACCATGTCTGAACAACATCGTTTTGGTTCACTGCTAGACGCCTGGACACTTCCCTTGTTGAGAGGCCTTCCTGACACAAAGAAACAACGCGAAAGCGATCGAACCCCGGTACTGATCGTATAGGCATGCTTGAACTACAGACAACACGAGGCGTGTACCACCTTCTTGGTGAAATGGCGAACTGATCGGCTGTTGGACCCCCTCCGTTTAATAGACGCTGTTCATGTATTGTAGTTTACGTGTTTAGGCGGATTTAGTGACATCTCTGAACAGTCAAAGGGACTGTGTCTGTGATACAATATCCAGAGTCAAGGTCTATCTTCAGGATTTCGGGGACTAGGGTGATGCAAAATTTTTCTTGATGTTTGTATGTCCTAGATGCATCAGCATTGCCTGTCAACTAGCTGAAGACGTACTCAAGAAGATGGCCTTCACTTACTGAATTTAATGGTGCTCGCCGCCTACCATCCACCGAAGGAGGAACTGTCTTCCGACAGCACATAACGCAGTGTGCTGCCAGTATTGGATTTCGGCGCGGAAGTCAGCAAGAAGGCCTCTTGAGGTCCACGTTCCTGTTCAATACTCAGGCGCATTCGGATGCTAACACCTACTAGGGGTTAGGAGAAGGTCAACCGAACACACGACTACCGACACCACATACGTAGTGGATTATCGGAAAGAGTCATCGGAGATTTCTGAGTGGGACCAAATGCACTACAGCAGCCATCTCGAAATCACTTTACACTGGGAAACGGCTGCACCTGCGCCGTGGCGCCTTGGTCGCTGACATCTTCTTTTGAGCGTGCTGCGGCGGAGTTAATTCAACGGTTCGCAGCTAAAAACCAACATGCAGCTGTGTCGAGGCTGATGAGGAAGAACGACGACTTGCGTACATTGTGGATAAATAACCTAAATCTCATAACGTTTCACACCCTCCGTTTAATACACGCTGTTCATGTATTGTAGTTTACGTGTTTAGGCGGATTTAGTGACATCTCTGAACAGTCAAGCGGAGGTGTCTCCTCTAAGCCTTCTCTAGCACACAAGATGTGCCATTAATGTACGGTTCATGAAACGGTTGTTATTGGTCCGTATTTAAACGCATGTAATGTGTCAGTTTACTTGATGATTAGTTTCATTACTTGGCTACTTATGGGCCTTATTTAACACTAATGATCATAGTATTTTTCAGTCCTGTTTAAGAAACTACTCTTAAGACTAGTTGTATTTGCACACATTATGTGCTTTAATTTAAAAATTCTTGTATAGAACAGAAGGACTTGTGAGAAACTAATGTCTTCAGAAAAGATTTAAAAATTGCAGTAGCAGCCTACCTGTAACACATTCATGTATTTATCGAAATGATGAAGATTTTTTGTTGGTGCTTGTTGGACTCCATTCTGAGTCGAAGGAGGCTTTAGTAATGAATAGTAAACATCACGTTTGTTCTAATTTTGTAGGTATGAAGATCTCTATCCTTCTTATCTTGTGACGGATTATTTATGACGGCCGGCCGCTGTGCCAAGCGGTTCTTGGCGCTTCAGTCCGGAACCACGCGACTGCTACTGTCGCAGGTTCGAATCCTGCCTCTGTCCTTAGGTTAGTTAGCTTTAAGTAGTTCTAAGTTCTAGGGGACTGATGACCTCAGATGTCAAGTCCCATAGTGCTCAGAGAGATTTATTTATGGCGAAAATGCGCAGCCATCAAGTCTATTTATTTGGTTTTCCCGTATCGTTATTTTGATTGCTCTGAAATAACGCTGTCACAGGAGCTTGCGTTTGCGTCACGACATTGGTCTCCTCATGATTATATTCCAGGCATTGTTCGGCGGCTGTTGATCTACTTGATTGTTTTAGATGGTTACCTGCATCTCGCCTCGACTGCTCTGATAGTTTGGCCCACACAAGACATACCACGTTCGCATAGAATGCGGAACACGTGATGTTTTTTGAGGTGTAAATTATATTTAACATTACAGTTAAGATATTTTTATTAGTTGGCGGGAGATACCATGTTTTTGTAGCTGTCTACAGATCTTTCCAGATACTGTACGCTTCTCTCTCTGTTTCAGTCCCAAGCTCTTTCTCAGGCGTTCCTAACTTTGACTAAACCGCCTTCTCAATTTCACGAGCTGGGTATCCATTCATTTAGATCATTAATCGTGCGTGCGATTCTTCGGAGCTGCTCTTCGTGTCTGAACGTTTCTGAGCTATGCGTACAAGAGTCTTCAGCAGCGACATTGTTGTCGAAAGATGGTGAAAGCTCGAGTCGAATAGACAGAGTATGGATGTTTTTTTCATACACACTGTAACCCAGGAACACGTCGGATTTTATCCAATCCAACACGACAAAGATAGGTAGCGTTCTTTCCTTTTCGAGTTACTTTCTGAATTTTATATTGTGATGCACAGTATTTAAATGTCACAGGAACTTTTCAACATATTTCATTCCACACGCCCATACCACAAACTTGTGTCCACCTACAACAGAAAAACTTTCGTTAAAACCTAGCGGCCTCTAGTGTCTTTGGTTCATAGTGTATGACCTACAGGTTCGACACAACAGGCAATAACGGACAAGCCACCGCCACGCTATGGCTTTGCTCATAATGTTATCTGACAACGTAAGTTACTACAAAACTCAGTGGATTTATGGATGCCGGTGTATACACAAATCCCATGTATAACAACCTATGTCTTCATGCCTCGAATCGTCGCCATCCATCATAAAGAAATTCGGTGTTAAAGACTCTGGTCCAAACAGCGCGAGCAATTTCCATAGTGGTCGCCAGAGCGTGACAACAGCCAGACTTTCGATGGAGCTTTTTGCAGAATGTCAGGTGCTCCTAAAAGCATTAGGGAAAGTACTGATCAGAGGTGCCAGGATGACGACCATCGCGTGTAGCAAAACACTAAAAGCTGTAAAAACAAGGGTTATATAACTGTAGGCAAGGAGCAAGTGTAAGGTAGGGATAGAGTCTTTGGGAGGGGCACCTAAATGTTATGAAAAACCTACATTAGGTCCAAGACATGATTTAACAACTGATGTCTCCCTATCTCCACTCAGCCTTCAAAGAAAAATGCACAATTGTAACCAATGAAATGGCGGAAGCCCATCGACGACACACCATGCCAGGATCCGTGGGGCCGAAGGTGAACACGGTATAAAATACGGAAGCATGACGCTGAGAGATCTTTTGCAGTTGGAGTAGGAAGTTGGTAGTAGTATCAGCAGGTGCAGCAGAAGAGAGTGACCAGACAGAGCTAAGCAGAGTTAACTGCAGTAGTCGCTGCGCACTTGATAGAATCCTAGTGGTTTAGGTAGGGACTTCTGCGTGTTTCATCTTAAGTAGACCGAGCGGTGTCCGTTAATGTCTCTGTGAAACACTTGACCTTTTCGTGGGTACAATTCGGTTAGAGCAAGTACGTCACGAGCTGATACTGTTATCTGATTAAAGTCAGAGGTTGTAAAACAGTAATTAGTGTTTGTGATTTCAGTGCTTGTTCCAAAGCATACCTTTTGTAATAACGGAATATTATCAACATAGTCAGGTCAAGACTCCATCTCACTATTTCCCTTCTTCCTGATACCTGTCGCCCCGTCCCAAACAATATTCACCTTTGAGATGCGACAGAAAAAGCTCAAATGTTTCCAGATGTGTGTGTAAATGAAAGTTTAAAAAGAAGGTTTACTGAGACTTTTATAGTGATTGTGGTAAACAGCAGCAAGTTGTGGTGATTTGAAACTTTCAGTCAAGTAAAAATTCGTCCCACAACATTTAGAGTTCCAAACGGAGTCCTAGCAGGGTGCAGGGCAACGTATGGCGACGGCAGCATGACACAAAACCACGAGGAATAAGGGTGCATTACCCGCCAAGAGTCCGTGAGCCTGACACAGAGCGTCTGATAGTGGCCACAAGAGATGCCACTCCAGGCAAGCAGTGGACAGCAGGCGTAAGGCCATGTCCTCATCCAGATGGCAGGTGTAAGGCCATGTCCTCATCCGGATGGCAGGCATAAGGCCATGTCCCCATCCAGATGGCAGGTGCAAGGCCATGTCCTCATCCAGACGGCAGGTGTATGGCCATGTCCTCATTTGGATGGCAGTCATAAGGCCATGTCCTCATCCAGATGGCAGGTGTAAGGCCATGTCCTCGTCCAGATGGCAGGTGTAAGGCCATGTCCTCATCTGGATGGCAGGGATAAGGCCGTTTCCTCATCCAGATGGCAGGTGTAAGGCCATGTCCTCATCCAGATGGCAGGAATAAGGTCGTGTCCTCATCCAGATGGCAGGTGTAAGGCCATGTCATCTGGATGGCAACGATAAGGCCGTGACCTCATCCAGATGGCCGGTGTAAGGCCATGTCCTCATCCAGATGGCAGGCATAAGGTCGTGTCCTCATCCAGATGGCGGGTGTAAGGTCATGTCCTCATCCAGATGGTAGCAATAAGGCCGTGTCCTCATCCAGATGGCAGGTGTAAGGCCACGTCCTGATCCAGATGACAGGCATAAGGTCGTGTCCTCATCCAGATGGCAGGTGTAAGGCCATGTCCTAATCGAGATGGCAGGTTAAGCCCGTGTCCTCATCTGGATGGCAGGCATAAGGCCATGTCCTCATCCAGATGGCAGTTGTAAGACCATGTCCTAATCAAGATGGCAGGTTAAGGCCGTGTCCTCATCTGGATGGCAGGCATAAGGCCATGTCCTCATCCAGATGGTAGGCATAAGGTCGTGTCCTCATCCAGATGGCAGGTGTAAGGCTATGTCCTCATCCAGATGGTAGCAATAATGCCGTGTCCTCATCCAGATGGCAGGTGTAATGCCATGCCTCATCCAGATGGCAGGCATAAGGTCGTGTCCGCATCCAGATGGCAGGTGTAAGGCCATGTCCTAATCGAGATGGCAGGTTAAGGCCGTGTCCTCATCCGGATGGCAGGTATAAGGCCATGTCCTCATCCAGATGGCAGGTGTAAGACCATGTCCTAATCGAGATGGCAGGTTAAGGCCGTGTCCTCATCTGGATGGCAGGCATAAGGCCATGTCCTCATCCAGATGGCAGGTGTAAGGCCATGTCCTAATCGAGATGGCAGATTAAGGCCGTGTCCTCATCCGCATAGCAGGCATAAGGCCATGTCCACATCCAGATTGCAGGTGTAAGGCCATGTCCTCATTCCCAAGTACGAGGCGAAAGTCCAGCCTCTCTGAGTAGCAGCCATATGGCCGACAAATCGCCGCCACCGCGTCACAGAGCGCCAGAAGAGATCGTCGGCACATGTTCTAGCAAACTTTAACCATCGCAACCGTAATTCGAAAACTTTTAGTCGTAACTCGTTTAAAATTAAAAAATATTCTGCCCCCTCCCCTCCGCCCCCCGCCCCTTCCTAGCGAAGCAAGTTCATCGTTGGAAAACAGCAGAGTAACTGACGAAGCATCGTGTGTTACAGCGAAACCTTTTGATGCCAACACCAGGGACCTAAAGGAATTTCTTGATCATTTAGATTCCGTGTTTGAACTAGGGAGTCTAGAGTAGCATTGGATCTTGTTTAAATTTGTTGAAGCAAAAAGCACGGGTGGGAAGAAACAAAACGTGTTTAAATAGAGAATTACAGGAGTAAGAGGACGATAGACGATTAAGCTTGCAATATATTTCGGGAAATACATGACCGCAGGGAACCAATATCATCATGGCAAGTATGACAGACGAAATGCAGCGACGCTTTAGGGAACCGTAATCGGGATCGCAAGTAGAAAGAACAGGAAAGGTGCCATGGAGCTGGTAGACTCTTTAGGAAGAGCATGTTTTGTATAAGACTGAGGAACGATCGAATAAATACGGTACTCATGAACTGCGGAGAGATATTGGATTACCTGCAGCTGCAGCGTTGGAATTACCATTTCAGAAAGAAAATTATCTATTATCAGTGAAATAAAGATTGAGCCTGCCTATGAAGCGATGGACTCGCCCAGAGAAAGTGGAGAATTAAGATATATTACGTCTGGGTGACTAGAGAGTACAGGAAGTAAGTGTAGGAGAAACGCTGGCCGGAGTGGCCGTGCGGTTCTAGGCGCTACAGTCTGGAGCCGAGCGACCGCTACGGTCGCAGGTTCGAATCTTGCCTCGGGCGTGGATGTGTGTGATGTCCTTAGTTTAGTTAGGTTTAATTAGTTCTAAGTTCTAGGCGACTGTGCCTCAGAAGTTACGTCGTATAGTGCTCAGAGCCATTTGAACCATTTTTTTGTAGGAGAAACAAGGCGGATGGAAAATTTCGTACTACGACGACAAAAAAGTTTACTAATTTCTGCTGTTGATGTCATAAACGTGATTGCGGCATGATCAGGAAAAGTTATGTAAATAGACCACAGCGTGTTGAGAAGAATATTATAAAGAGCTCAAAGGACTGCATTCACTGTGTGAATGGAGATGCCCTGAGTGTAACCTGCACCATGCACCAGGATGAGTTTCAACTGTAAACTAACGAGGCACTAAGCTGAGAACTGTACTGAAGGGCCTTGGCCAGCATCGAGAAAGGGTAGAGTGTCAATGCCTGAAAGGGAAGGAGAGGCATAGGAAACTAAAGGGTAACACAGCTGCACAGTCAGACATTCTCATGTAAAACTAGCCGATACTTAAGGTAACAGACTATGCCACAGAAAGTGCTTTGGTTATCCCGTGTGGAGTTAAATAGGAAATTAAAGCTATAAACAGATACGGGAGCACAGCTATGGTTGCTATAGAAAAGGAGTATTCATATAAATTATACGGTTAGAATCGATGTAGCGCAATGGCTTCGGCTGAGGGGTGTCACCAGAAAACTGCAGGGAAAAAGGAAATCCTGGTAGCAATCTGTGAAAACAGCTTAGAATGGATCACATAAATTCAGAAGAAATAAACGCATTAGAGGAAGTCTACACAGAATATTTGCATGTATTCGATCTATCACGTGACAAACTGTCACGTACAGCCTCCGCGATGCATCGATTGACAAAGGATCCCGATAGCTCCATCATATGCAGGCAAAGTGTGAAACGCTAAACCATACGGAACACCTAAAGCACAGAAAGAGGTTTTGGAACAGCACATAGAACAAAAAATGTATGTGAATTCCTAAGGGATCAAACTGCTCAGGACATCGGTCCCTAGGTTTACACACTATTTAAACTAATTGATGCTAAGTACAGCACACAGACCATTGCCCGAGGGAAGACTCGAACCTGCGGTGGGAGGGACCGCGCAATCCGTGACATGACGCCTCATACCCTGCTGCCACTTCGCGTGGCACACGTACAACACATGCTGAAAGATGACATGATAGTCGAAGACAAGAGGGCTTGAAATGCACCTTTAGTGTTAGTCGCTACAAAACGAGACGCCAAAGAAATGTGGGGAATCTTAGTGTACTAAAAGTAATAAAATGACAAATCTGTAGACGATGCATTTCCGCTACCAAATACCTCAGAAATCTTCTACTAACTATGGCAAGAAAAGTACTTCTCAATGCTTGACCTTGCGGTCGAATACTACCAAATACGGACTAGGAAGATAGAGAGCGTTCAGCTCAAACTAATACAAGACTAATGCCGTTGAGACTGAAAGGAGCCGCGGGTTGTTTCATCCTGTTAATGAACACAGTTTTGGCAGGTCTGAAAGGAATTAAATGTTATGTGTACCTAGACGGTATATTACGTTGCGGATGGACCCTGCTGGAGCATAATGGGAACTACGTTCAATTTCTGATAGGTTGCGATGCCACATGTTAATATTGCAACCAAATAGGTACGGGTTCTTAAGAAAAGAAGGGGTCTACTTGGGTTCTACTATTATGGATAATAGAATCGCACCGGACATGGCAAAGGTGGATAAGGTGAAATCCATTCCAAAGCAAAGAACAACAAAGGAATTGGAATCGTTTCTAAGCCTAATTGGGTACTACCGAAAATTCCAGCTAAACTGCGAAGTCACTCAATGAATTGCTGAAGAAAGTGCAAAATACAAATTTAGTGAAAGCCAAAACAATGTTTTAAAAGAAGAAGCAGAAATTGGTTAACCCAAAGCCTTTCATCGTGACGACACATATGAGCAATGCAGCTTTAGGCCCGGTTGTGTCCCAGGGCAAGACAGTTGGCGAAGACTTGTCGCTGAATGCACCTCCAAATAATTAAATAACGTGGAATTAAATGATAGCACCACAGAGAAAGAATTATTGGTTACAGTATTTGCAGTAAATCAAACCTATGGACGATTGTTTACAATAGTAACAGACCATAAGCCATTAACATGGATGTTCAGTGTAAAAGTCCTAGGTCGAGACTCCTGAATTGAACACTTGAACTCGAAAACTCTGACGATGAAGTAACCTAAAATCCAGGTAGGCTCAATAGCACTGCAGACGCTGTTAGTAAAAAATATTTCAGTGCATGTATCCATGCTGACAGGGAACAAATGGATGGAAAGGAAAAGGGTAAACAGGTGACTGTGTGGCAAGTACAAGCAAGCTCTGAAATAAATAGTGATGAGGACACATTAGTAGACGCAATGGCAGATGTAACAGTAAGCGAGATTACTCCTGAGTAAAAGCAACGAATACTAAATTATATGCAAAATAATCCATTAGGAGGGTATAGGGCATGCCAGAACGTTCGTAAGGCTAAAGCAGTACAAGCAACAGAAATGATTGAAACGCAGTGTAGAAGAACCCGTACGTCGCACCAAAAGAATACCTATATATAGGCAAAGACAAAAATGTAGTTGGAAGTAACAGGCATGGTGGAAAGTACATCCATAAAGTGTTCAATGGACGTTGTAGGTCCAAATGTATCAATCACAGATGAAAGATACATGCTGACTTTCCAAGACAATTTAAGTAATTTTAAGTAAGCTATGCCGGTAGAACGACAAGAGGCCGACCAGTAGCGTTCGTAGAATAAATCGTATTAAGGTATGAAATTCTGTCATTGCTTCCAACAGCGCAAAGGTAAAGTCATTTAAGTGGTCTTTTTAAGAGACTGTAAATTTTTGGGTATTAACAATATGCACACAATGGCCTACCATCCAGATTCAAGCGGTGCACTAGACAGAAATCACCGCCCATTGATAGAGTATTTGAGACGTTTTCACAGGACATCGAAGTACATGGGACAAGTGGGTCCACAGGCTGCACGTTTTTTGAACTGCTGCATGGCAGAAAGGCTTATATCCCAGGAACATTGCAACGAGAATCAGCACAGGTAAGTTGTGAATATGAATCATATACGAACAGATTGAAAGCTCGCTTACAGAAAGTACACAATGTAGCAAGACAATCAGTAATACAACACAAAAAAGCTAACAAGGAGCAGTGCGATAAACGACAAAATTCGAAATAATTCAAAGTATATGACGAAAGAGTAGGACGTGGCAGATCTAGAAAATCGGAGTCACAGTGGTGAGGACCGTACAGTCAGAATAGACACGCCAAATGTAGTCATAAAATTAAAGAGGAAACACAGAAGTGAAGGTAGACGCAAACAGACTGAAATAGTACCTCTTATTTCAGGAATGACACAGGAGGGAAGACTACTACTACTACTACTGCTACTAGCCGGAGTGGCCCAGCGGTTCTAGGCGCTACAGTCTGGAACCGCGCGACCACTACCGTTGCAGGTTCGAATCCTGCCTCGGCCATGGATGTGTGTGATGTCCTTAGGTTAGTTAGGTTTAAGTAGTTCTAAGTTCTAGGGGCTGATGACCTCAGAAGTTAAGTCCCATAGTGCTCAGAGCCATCTGAACCATTTTTGCACTACTACTAATATTACTACTACTATACTCCATACGCCGAGAGAAGAGCTCTGACAGCTGGCAGCGCTTTTGCCAGTGTTCAATACCGACGAGGAGCAAGCCAGCAGCGGTCGCCCAGCACTATGGCAACACTGGGACGTTGCCACGGTAACGTAAACAAAAGCTCACCATCTCATTGGCTGTTGTGGGTGCGCGAAGCATGTGCGCCAAGGCCACATCCACCGTCAGAGCTCTTCTCTCGCAGTACACACCGTTGTACCAGTAACTGTCACAACAAGGGATAACGCAAAAACTTTGGCAAGTGATTACGAAGTTTCAAAAATAGATGAGTCTAATATAGGAAATGTAGAAATATACAGTACCACACGGAAGACTCTGACATTTGTCAATGCAGATGCCAAAACAGAACTTTTTCAGAAGGTACAGCAAACTAGTAATACAGAGATGTGGACACCCTCTAAAAGAACTTAATGGAGGCTTAATAGAGTGTTACTTGCTAGACCAACAGGTAACAGAACTACACGTTAGTACAACGATTGACAAGGCATGAGACACGAAAGAAGAGAGGCCTGTTTATCATCATCAGTAAGGTAAGTAACATAATATTTGGTACGCTAGAGGAAGTTGATGCTACGTACGGAGAAGAATTCCAAAGACCTTTTGGGTTCAACTAAGGAATAAGTGGCAGTGGTAAGAGCCACATTATCAGGAGAAAACAGAACAGTAAGTGCTATAAAATAAAACGAAGACACGTTAAAATTTGGGCTGGAAAAGCTACAAATATTCGTTAACTCGTGTATTAAGGAGGCAGACATAGGATTTGAAAGAGTCACAACGTTTGTAACCATATGTGAACAAGTACTGAAACTGGCAGATGTACTTGGAGATACAGAATCAGAGTATGAAAAAATGATAAATGCAGTAGTTAATGCACAAAAAGGCACATAGCAGCTCGCATAATAAACTCCAGTCTGAAAAAAAGGTGAACTGAAAGCTGTAAAGTTCCCTGTTCCTCTAGCCGAGTCATCGATATACCTCTCATTAAAGTTAATCGATGTAGATATATTTATAGAGGAGAAGCATACCACGATCCGCGATAAATGGCCCGTTAATAGATAAAAAGATTTTTACGTTGTCCCCTTTACCGCAAGAAATCCGTCTGTCGAAAGAGAAATGTATTTTGATTCAGTATTTTCTATTAACGAAAAAAGGAGTTTTTCTTATAGACGATGCTAAACGACATAACACAAGACTGTCAACAGAACAACTAGATTTTAAGGAATTAAATAAGAACAGAAAAATGTGCTGGCAAACATTTGCACGCTTGTCAACCTTCCACCAGGAAGAGTGCGAAGCAAAACTTCAGCCAACGAGTGTAATGCCAAATGATTGTTAAAAGAGAAATGTAGTTTACAGCAACGTATATGGATACAGTTAAATACAATGAGTAGTAATGAGTAGTTTTAGGGAGGGAGGTCTGACAGTATTACGTGGGAGACAAGCCCCTAAGAGTGTAGTACTAAGAGGCGTTCAGAAAAAATGAGGTTCTACTGTAAACGTAGGAGATACGGAACAAGAGCTTTTATACAGAAAAAACGAGTAATGTGCACCAACACAACTAAAAATGATGAAATCACACAAATAAATTTAGAAATTGATTGTTGCATAGTAAATAAGGAAAATACGAACATTTGTTTGCTAACCTTAGAGTTATCATTAGATCATGTGGCCACACAACGAGATGAACCAAAGATTGCAGGAAAGCACTCAAATGATTTACATAAGGTGATCACAGAACAGCAAGAAAAAATGATAGGTTGTAAATGTCTGTCATATTATTCCATCACTACGTATATGAGCACAACATTAATTATGCTATTTATATTTGACCTTTTGTTGAAGACTAGATTGTTTTGGAATTATATGGAATTATTTAAACAATAATAACTGCTGAAGTAGGATACGTGTACAAACTACCACCATAAATCAAAGTGCACAGACATAATAGTACGAAGACCCCTGAATAGCACTCCTGAGGAAATAATAATATAGATAATAAGTTCACATGAACAAGAAGAATCGACGTACTCTGGAAATAGAAAGTAGACATAATTGTTTCATTCCAAATCATCAAAAGGAAAGTGCAAAGTATATGTGCAATTAAATCGGTTTATAACAGTGTAAATTAAATTGTTTCATTGTAGAGAAAACTATTACTTGCGAATGTAGCTATCACAGTTTACAAAATTTAAATGTAATTGTTTTATTCCAGAGGAAAATGTAAAGTGTGAATGTAGTTCTTTCATTTTATTTTTAAGGACATAAAAATATAAACCTTGTTTATTTTCAGTATAACATCTGATGATGGGCATGCAAAAGACCGTAACCTGACGTGTTTTTAACGACTGAAAAATAAAGAGAACCTTACAACTGAAGCGGTAGTTTCAACCTCTGCGATATGTAAATGTAAACAACATATTATAAAAGTGAATGAAGGTTTAAAATTGATACCACTCTGAAGAGTCACGCCGAGTACACGGGCGGTGTGATTCAGTACCCGCAAGAAACGGCCAGGTCTTGTGAGTTCGAAACATTCAAAGAGAAAGTTACGAGGCAACAGATACTGGTCGCTTAAGTGCGACAACAGTCAGACGTTGTAGGTTGGTTACGTAAAATGTCATAGGCCCCTAAAAACTTTGGGGAATATGGCGACCAGAAGTGAATGGGTGCCGACGGTCGGGTATAGCTTATAGCGTATAGCGAAAACAAGAGTGATGTAACTGCAGACAAGGAGCGAGGATAAGAGAGGGATAAAGAGTGTGAGTTTTTCGAAGGGCACCTGTACTTCATGAAGAGCCTATAGCAGGCCTAAAACGAGATTTAATGACAAATGCCTCCCTCCCACGACTCGGTCTCTGAAGAACAGTGTACAACTAAAGCAATTGAGATGGTAACGTCCATTCGACAAGACGCTACGTCAGCAGTTGGCGGGAGCGAAGGAAAAACTGAATGAAACTCGGAAGCAGAGCGCTCCGAAAGTTCTGCTGGTCTCTTACCAAAAAAATGGTTCTAATGGCTCTGAGCACTATGGGACTTAACTTCTAATGTCACAAGTCCCCTAGAACTTAGAACTACTTACACCTAACTAACCTAAGGACATCACACACATCCATGCCCGAGGCAGGATTCGAACCTGCGACCGTAGCGGTCGCACGGTTCCAGACTGTAGCGCCTAGAGCCGTGTGGCCCCCCGTCCAGCGGTCTGTTACAGTTAGAGTAGGAAGCTGGTAGAAGTATGAGCAGAGGCAGCCTAAGAGAGTAACCAGCCAGGGGCTGAGCAGAGTTGCACAACAGCTGTTGGAATCCTAGATGTTTAGTGGCCCCCCGTCCAGCGGTCTGTTACAGTTAGAGTAGGAAGCTGGTAGAAGTATGAGCAGAGGCAGCCTAAGAGAGTAACCAGCCAGGGGCTGAGCAGAGTTGCACAACAGCTGTTGGAATCTTAGATGTTTAGTGGCCACCCGTCCAGCGGTCTGTTACAGTTAGAGTAGGAAGCTGGTAGAAGTATGAGCAGAGGCAGCCTAAGAGAGTAACCAGCCAGGGGCTGAGCAGAGTTGCACAACAGCTGTTGGAATCCTAGATGTTTAGCTAGGAATATCCGCGTGTTGTGTCGTTGACGTGGGCTCTCTTACTACTGACAGTTTCGTTTTATGTAGATGGAACGGTGCTAGTTAGTCAACGTCTTTGGGTAAGGGCTTGGTCTTTGGGTACAATTTCTTTGGAGCAGGGGTGCGCAATAGGTTAGGATCGAGGGCCACTCTGTGGAACCAGAGCTTAACGGAGGGCCGCACCTTTTACAATGGATGCAAGGATTATATAACTTTGTATGTCAGAAAATGTCTAGGGGTTACATGACATTTCTGACTATCTTGGCTGGCCGCAAAAGAACCCGCGGCCCATACCTGCTTTAGAGCAAGTGTATAAAGAGATTGGTTGGTAGGTTGGTTTTGGGGAAGGAGACCAGACAGCGAGGTCATCGGTCTCATCGGATTAGGGAAGGACGGGGAAGGAAGTCGGCCGTGCCCTTTGAAAGGAACCATCCCGACATTTGCCTGGAGCGATTTTAGGGAAATCACGGAAAACCTAAATCAGGATGGCCGGACGCGGGATTGAACCGTCGTCCTCCCGAATGCGAGTCCAGTGTCTAACCACTGCGCCACCTCGCTCGGTATAAAGAGATGATAATGTTTTCTGAGCAGAGGCAGAAGTTGTGAGATATTCATAGTCTTTGTAATTTCAGTATTTATTCCAAGCATTACTTCTTGTTGCAAGGGAATTTTAACAATTATTCTCATGTCAAGACCCCCTCTTACTCAGGTCAACCGACTATTTCCCATTTTTCCGAACATGTCGCCTATTTCCTACCAACACTCACGGTAGTAACGAAAGTGGGTCGCCGAAATATTGTGCACACAAGGAAGCATAAACTCTGGGGTGTAGTATTAACCAAACTATTACGCATAGTGCACTCCAGTCATGTAGGTAACGGAACTCAATCACACATTTTTTAGAAGTCTCTTAGAGCGGTTAATTCCCTCTAGGTTTCTGGACAATTGGTGGCGACGCAATGGCCAGGATTCCATTAGTACTGCCGAAGCAAGTGCGATGAAATCCTCTTCGCAGACAAGTATACACCTGTACCAGTGTTCCAACGTCGAGCCAAACTTGTTGATGTAACAGTCGGTTCCAGCATAAATATTTGCCATTTCTGTGCGTACCTATTGCTGGCACTGTATCCCGCACGTCCTGAGAAGTTATATCCCTTCCAGTGATTGTTTCATAGGTTTTAATAGCTTATAACTTATGTACTAAATTACCAATAACTCCCCCCCCCCCAACCCAGATATGAAATAGCTTCAACCGTGTGACTACTATACAAATAAGTTAACGTGTGAAATATTTCACGCTAAGCGGCAAGAAAAAGTTTATAAAGAACTGGAAATTAAGGTTTGTTGGTAGTCACTCGGGGTCCTTACTATCAAACACTGGATGACGATAGGGTTGGTAATTTTATCTCCGTTTTAAGGAAGTTCTAATGTTTCAGGCATCTTACTGTTAATTACGTCATATTTCCCAAACTGTTTGACGTACATTAATACAATTTTACACATGTATTTGGATATTGTCTACAGAATATGTTACAAATAAACTGGGTAGTAAAAGAAAAATCACGTATTAATATGTTACGCCTCATGGTGAAATTCTGCTGGATAATCATCGAAAATGTAGCGAGGGATAAAGTTTTTAGTACCATCGTTTTGTGGAGAGTATCAGCGAGAAAAAGATTCTTAAAGGTTTGAAACTATGCCTTAAGTTTGCTGGAAGTGCTAAATACTCTCATTTTCAAATAATAGATGAATATATTCTAAATAATCTGGGCGCAGTGTTTTACACTACCTCAAGACAAACAAACAGTTTCTAACTGTAATACTTACTTATTGTATTGAATCTATAACGTAACATTATACCTCTTAATGACTAGATGATGTATGCATTTTAATATTTAAAGTAGGGCAATAGTTATATGAAATGCTTAAAATCAAACCTCTGTTGTCTTTGCAAACATTTGAATAGACACCTCGTAACTGAGACTGTGCACCATGAGTTGTGCACCGGGCTAGCCGTTCATCTGCATAGACTCTTACCTGTCTCTTAGTGGAAGTCAGAATAGCGAACATCATTTTAACAGGCAAGTGAGTCACAAATATATTTCATATGGCTATGTGCAATGAACCAAAAAATTTCTTTTACTCACTTGTCGTCCTCAAATATCAAAATTACGTGTTCCATTTTGATGTCAAACTACGTTTCTCATTCGAAAGAGCTTAGTAAGTAATCGTTATTTTCATTTGCATTCGTACTGCCACAGGTAACTGAACTACGCCTTATTACCATCTGATGAGAAAGCTGTCTTAATCGCCAGAGTTAATGGAATAGTTTGCCAACAGACGTGATGTCGCCAGATTTTGCTCTTACCGTCTTCGCTACAATTGATAGCAGGATTTTCATGATCGTATTCAGGTTGGAAGCGCTCGACGCATGAAACGCTCTATATTTCATGTTGTGCCAGCAGTAAGGTTTCCAGGAGGCAATGTGGTCTGTGGGTACCTCAATTCGGAGGATTTTACTAGGCCAGCAAGCTGCAGTAGACGAAACCCTGTAGACGACAGCTGTTACTGTCGTCCACGGATTGTAAAACAAATTAGCGTTAATCATTTTGACAAAGGAAAGTAATGCCCAGAGAGTGGACATATTAGTCGGAACTCACTAATACTCACGTCGCCCACAGCATCACAAGCGCGTTTGTCCTACAAGCCCAGTGTCACTGACAATTATTGGGTGCTGGAAAGAATGGAAACTGTTGCCTAGAGAAATGCGTAGGGGTTAGCAGTACTTATTAAAGTATCTGAAAAAAAGGAAATAATCACATTCTTCCTGCTTCACAACAAGGCAGCTTTCAGCCAAGAGATGAAGCTACACTCCTGGAAATGGAAAAAAGAACAGATTGACACCGGTGTGTCAGACCCACCATACTTGCTCCGGACACTGCGAGAGGGCTGTACAAGCAATGATCACACGCACGGCACAGCGGACACACCAGGAACCGCGGTGTTGGCCGTCGAATGGCGCTAGCTGCGCAGCATTTGTGCACCGCCGTCGTCAGTGTCAGCCAGTTTGCCGTGGCATACGGAGCTCCATCGAAGTCTTTAACACTGGTAGCATGCCGCGACAGCGTGGACGTGAACCGTATGTGCAGTTGACGGATTTTGAGCGAGGGCGTATAGTGGGCATGCGGGAGGCCGGGTGGACGTACCGCCGAATTGCTCAACACGTGGGGCGTGAGGTCTCCACAGTACATCGATGTTGTCGCCAGTGGTCGGTGGATGGTGCACGTGCCCTTCGACCTGGGACCGGACCGCAGCGACGCACGGATGCACGCCAAGACCGTAGGATCCTACGCAGTGCCGTAGGGGACCGCACCGCCACTTCCCAGCAAATTAGGGACACTGTTGCTCCTGGGGTATCGGCGAGGACCATTCGCAACCGTCTCCATGAAGCTGGACTACGGTCCCGCACACCGTTAGGCTGTCTTCCGCTCACGCCCCAACATCGTGCAGCCCGCCTCCAGTGGTGTCGTGACAGGCGTGAATGGAGGGACGAATGGAGACGTGTCGTCTTCAGCGATGAGAGTCGCTTCTGCCTTGGTGCCAATGATGGTCGTATGCGTGTTTGGCGCCGTGCAGGTGAGCGCCACAATCAGGACTGCATACGACCGAGGCACACAGGGTCAACACCCGGCATCATGGTGTGGGGAGCGATCTCCTACACTGGCCGTACACCACTGGTGATCGTCGATGGGACACTGAATAGTGCACGGTACATCCAAACCGTCATCGAACCCATCGTTCTACCATTCCTAGACCGGCAAGGGAACTTGCTGTTCCAACAGGACAATGCACGTCCGCATGTATCCCGTGCCACCCAACGTGCTCTAGAAGGTGTAAGTCAACTACCCTGGCCAGCAAGATCTCCGGATCTGTCCCCCATTGAGCATGTTTGGGACTGGATGAAGCGTCGTCTCACGCGGTCTGCACGTCCAGCACGAACGCTGGTCCAACTGAGGCGCCAGGTGGAAATGTCATGGCAAGCCGTTCCACAGGACTACATCCAGCATCTCTACGATCGTCTCCATGGGAGAATAGCAGCCTGCATTGCTGCGAAAGGTGGATATACACTGTACTAGTGCCGACGTTGTGCATGCTCTGTTGCCTGTGTCTATGTGCCTGTGGTTCTGTCAGTGTGATCATGTGATGTATCTGACCCCAGGAATGTGTCAATAAAGTTTCCCCTTCCTGGGACAATGAATTCACGGTGTTCGTATTTCAATTTCCAGGAGTGTATTTCACATACAAATTCAGAATGCACAATGTGTAAATAGGAAGAAATATGGTCCCGACGTGTCTGCCATTGACCTCTGATGGCTAAGGTATCAAGAAGCCAATGTCCGAAATGTACATTGTTTTCTCCCTACGTTCCATATTTGATTGCAGCCGGGCCCCCAGAACGTAAATTGTGTAATAAGATGGCTGATACAAAGAGTGCCTCAATAATAATGCATCATTTAATACTCGAATAAAACACATCGTTTATCGGTATTTAAAAAAATTAAATACTTTATTTTAATCTGGTCAATATACGCTGCGATACGTATGTAAAATAATATGTAACCATGTAGAGAATTGTCATAATGGTGTCATATAGGAAGATATTGGTAGCCTTTTCAGCGGTGCTCGTCGTGGGATGATACGAAACAGAAATTTCTTATGCGTCAATGAGCGAGATTTCCACATATTGTGACAGGGGACGTCATCTTGATAAAACTATTTTACGGTCTACACCCTTCAGTTGATGTCAAAAGAACTCACTACGTTGCAACAATCTCAGGAATAATTTACGCAATTCATTAAGAATTCTCTTCCTGCGGCATTCTAGAAAACCAAGGGTCAGCCGCTCCGCTCTCCCATACAGCGGCTCGTTGTCCACACATTGCCTCCTGGAATATTATGCTGGGATTGTCAACCCTCAGAGCTGACAGAATTATTTGCATGCCACTCCTCGAAATGTTTCTTCCTTATAATCAACAGCGAGCTCTCTCATTTACTAAATATATTTTCAGCAGTTTCGGTATCTTAACAACAGCAGCTTCCCCTAAACTTTGCAAATACTTTTCGACTTTTTGATCAATCTGTCACGTTTTGCAGACCGTAAATTGGGCGCAATTTGCAAAATGGATCCATGGAGCTTTCCCATTATTTGTAAATCCATTTCGACTGTGACAACACATTACTATACTGTAAGAGCGATTTATTTTCACTAACCGTATTACCACTAGATGAAAACTGAACTGCTGCAAGCAGTTCCAGCAGATGGGAACGAAAAGATTCACAACTTAAGTTTTGCGGTTTCACTGGGACGTACCTTATTTGTTACCGAACGATCTTGGACGCTGTTGCCGGGTTGGGTTGGTTGGGTTGGGTTGTTTTGGGGGAGGACATCAGAGAGCGAGGTCATCGATCTCATCGGATTAGGGAAGGACAGGGAAGGACGTCGGCCGTGCCCCTTCAAAGGAACCATCCTGGCATTGGCCTGGAGCGATTTAGGGAAATCACGGAAAACCTAAATCTGGATGGCTGGACGCGGGATTAAACCGTCGTCATCCCGAATGCATTGCCGGGTTGGAGTCAGGCAATCTTACACCTGTAATTTGAGTTGCTAATTGCGGTGGCGACTTCATAGCTGAAGTACATCATGACGGCACATTATAGGGAGAAAGCGGTGGGCGTTGTACTTCAGACGTGCCTGTGTCGCTCTCACTGAATCGGCAGGAGCAGTTCTCTAGGGCGTCGTTGGGTTTGCACAACACCGCACCTACTCGGTTAGCGTTTCAGCGGTGCTGCAGTGGGTTGCCTCTGGTGAAATTACCGCAGGTGCCATGGATACCGGGTCATCCTGCGCTCAAGAGGTACCAGAAATCCATAGCACCTCACGAACCTGCAGGTGACCTGTAATCTCAGCAAGTCAGTGCACCATACTATTGCTCCCAAATAATTTGACAAACAATCCAAGGTCATTTGAATGCCTTTATCACTTCTCAGTACATCATGTTTCAGTCCTGAGCGCAATATGGGCGACCTCCAATAGTCCAGTAACGGCGTCACAAGAAAAGTCCTTTGCCTGCAGAAAATGAGATAGAAGATTTCATTTTTTTTTTCATGTGTGCATAGTTGAGTGTGTGTAGAATCCAACTCTCGGGACAATTTTTTATGGCAAAAAAAAACGTACGTATTTTTGACGAGTTTTTCAGATTTTTGCCTATTACTCGAAAACTATCCATCCTACTGAAAATGCTACCAGTACCAAAAAGAAAGAGCATCAAATTTTGCGTCGATCCGTTTGGCCACAGTACGTTGTCAAGGCTCGGTAATTTTTTACCGAACTTGGTTATAACGTCGGCCCAAAAACCTGTAACTCAAAAACAGCTATTCTGAATGTAGGGTGTCGAGTTATCAAAGTTGTAGAGCATGAAATTTCATGTTACAAGGGCATCTAATTTTTCAGTTTTAGGTGTTGAGCGTTCATACACTTGAAAGTCAAAATAATTCCATTTTGTATCTTTTTGTACATCAAAGCTATTCAGCGAAATGAAATTTCCAATAGGAAGACGTAAATCTGTTCCACCTTCGCATGTAAAGGTATTGATCTTCTTCTCGACATAACATAAACAGCCAAGGCCGTCATCCCCTCCGCCGGCCGAGATGGCCGAGCGGATCTAGGCGCTACAGTCTGCAACTGCGCTACCGCTACAGTCGCAGGTCCGAATCCTGCCTTGGGCATGGATGTGTGTGATGTCCTTAGGTTAGTTAGGTTTAAGTAGTTCTAAGTTCTAGGGAAATGATGACCTCAGCAGTTAAGTCCCATAGTGCTCAGAGCCATTTCAACCATTTATCATCTCATCCGTTCCATTGTTATTGTTTTCATTGTTAGCCGTGCCCAGTCTTCCTGTGTTGTGCGAGGCATGTACTCAAAAGTCCTTCTGTCTTTCAAAATTCTGGTTTCCTCGTTTGAGTTTACTTTCGTTGTGCGCTCAGTGCATTTAAAATGAGTGCTTCTGACCGTACAGAGGAGTGTTTTATATGCGACGGCCAGTTGGTAGATGGTGATGTGGTTAAACCAAAACAGAAAGGACTGTAAACTCTACTACAATCCAGTAAGGATAGGAAAATTTGCAAGTTATTAAATGTTCTGGGTGAAGCTTGTCAGAATAATTGTAATAGCTCAAAACTGATTAAATCGTCTTTGACAAGAGGCCCTATACCGTAAACGTCGAATCTTCGATGATATAAGAAAGTATTTGATTTTAATAAACACTGATTTTATAGTGGTGGGGAAATTTATGCTAATTGGCAGAAACTTTGCAGACAGCCCTATTCAAAGAGAAATATTGTTCATGAAGGGATGAAATGGGAATTAAGAGACACTGTTATTGGATAGCTGAAAGGCTCGTGAAGTGTTGGAACGTACTCGTGATGCTAGGTTTTATCAGGGGGATTTTCAACGGACAGTCAGCAGTGGAGGAACACAAGTAAGCCCTTCATCCATGCAGATAGATTAAGTAATGAGAGTGATTCCAACCTATATCGAACATCAGAAGGATGTCAGTCTACTTTGCAGTAGTTACAGGACAAAATCTGGGATGGCAGGGAGCAGACGTATGGACCATAAAACCTCGACTCTTCCGGAAGTATGGTGAAGAAATGATGATTGTTGACCGACACAGAAAGAGCCCAGTAGTGTGTTGCAAAAGTGCTGACTATGAGATACTGTCTGATGGGTTCTATCACAGCAAGCTACAACATCCACGAGAATTGTACGCACTGCTACAGGTATACTTCGTAAGGACATCCATACACAGGTACATGATACATGAAAATCTGTCCCAACTGATGATTTCTTGTCAGATGTGCGATCAGTGATCCGTGTATCATAGCTCCATTTCTTTATGTCTTTGATTTTGGAAAACAGCCGAAGAACTCTAGACAAATGGCAAAAAGTGTGTTGCTTTGTCATATGCAGTGATTTCTACCGCGGGGCTGCGTTCAGCTCTAATTTCACTCTTCCTTGGACTTAGTACGCTCATGTACAAAAGAGTCCGGTCATGACTTATTGCCGACGCTCTTAGTGCAATAGGATCTGCAGTTTTATATATGGAAGCTTCCGAATTTGAGACGTCCTCGGTTGCACGGTCTGAGCATTCTAACCTGACCAGTGAAGCATTCATCCAATTCATCTTTGATAACGCCCGTTTTAACATCTGCACGACTGACGGATTGGGTACTTACCAATCTATGGGAGGAATCGTAGCAGTCACTCGCTATGTAGCTATGGACTCTCACACGAACGTTGATTGGGAAAGAAGACGTTCAGCTTCAGAATTTTTATCTACAGTTGGTGTATCTCAGCTGATCACCTATCAAAGAGCAAATGATGTAGTCTTAAACAGTATTGTTATAAAGGATTTCAGATTCGACGACCGTGAGTTCTTGAAGGTATCGCGCTCTGGATGTGAGATTCCGTGGATTTATGGAAAGTGGAAGAAATTCACGAACGTGCCAGACTGTGGATTCATGGAAGAATCCGCAAATTACCGACGGTCAGTTCGTTCAAATATAATGTGCCTCCCATTCTTATTGAAGATGAGGATTCCTACCATGAACCCATTAACATTGTTTGACGGGATGTGTATTCTCAAGCAATCTGACAGAGGCTGGAAATTCTGTTTCTCATTTGAACTTTCCCATACCCCATGTCGTTCAAAACAGACGGTTTCAATAAGAGCAATGTGATGCAACCACGCCTCTCCAACAGAATGAAGTATCGAAAATGAAAATAGCTTTGTGGTGGACGGTGGTCACCTGCTATATAAGGTTGCTTTGCACATCAAAGAAAAGTTTAGACTCCTCTCTACGGAATATGAAACCCTTTGAGAAAGCAGTATAGATCCGAAATAGCAGCTCCGCAAAGAAGAAAAAAGTGTTCTGAAAGGTCTCGTCGTTCAAAGACACCAGATACAAATGTTGCAGTTGCATGGGAGAAGTTTTTCTCAAATGACAATAAGTAGAAGCGCTTTATTTTGATGCTCATGCGTAAATTTGAGGATGGAGGTATTCAAGTGCTACAGACAGAAAAAAGATGCTGATTCATTAATCGTGGAAACAGCTATTTCTCAACCTGCTGAGTCTGACAGTGTGGAAACCGTCAGCGAGGGCGGTGACGTGCATCTTCTGCTAAAGGGTCGAAGAAACAGCTACAGCAACTTGTACTTCCACAAACCTGGAAGAGGGAAATGAGCTGGAGTGTGGTACTCCGGTAATTCTTTCAACTACAGTTCTACATTTACCCTTTTCAACCACTCCTTCACAGGATATGATACCACATCCTCTTTAATTGGTCAAGGTATAGAGAAACTACAGAACCGCACGGAAAAACAGCCACAGCTCAAAATGCAAGGTGCTTAATTTGTTAAACCCTCAGGGTCACAAGAGGATATAGCATGGGCAGTTGATCAGGTGATGCGGGAATTACCACTGCGCGACATTGGACAAGCTCAGGTATGAGCTTTTTCTAAAGACCGCCACGAGAAAGTCTTTCAAATATGAAACGCTATCGCCAACATCGGACGCAACAAGGTGGCACTCATTGCGAACTTATCATCAAGTATAATCTTGGCTGGGGATGAGACCTGATCCATGGAGGTGAGGCTCGAAGAAAAACTTACCAGGCTTGTTTCCCGTGACGACGGCGAAAGATACGGCACTATGCACGTTACTGAAGATGGTCTCCTGCGCATGCAAAACGGACTGCACTGCACTGAGATACAGGCATTGGATCTGACGTTTCAGTCGAGTTGTTGAAAATGACCAAACTTAGATAACTGACTGCGGCCAAACAGCTCCACCAGTTTTGACATTTAAGCAAGCCATTTGTCGCACAATTTAATGCTATTTGTTTTTGGTAAGGATAACAATTTCAGTAGGATGCATAGTTTCCGAGTAATAGGCGAAAATCTGAAAAGGTGCCAAATTTCGTGGTTATTTGACCACAAAATTTGTCCCGAGTGTTTTGGAGGTCGAAAACTTGCATTCAATATATTCTCAACTAGAGGCAAGAAAAATCTTATAGTTCGATTTTTTACAAGCAGAAAGTAATGCGGAACTGGATTAAAGCTAGTAGTTCTAATCTTGATCACAACTCCGACCAATTTCCTCACGTCGTGGGGAGCGGTTGAGCAATGGCGGATCAGGCTATCAGATAAGTACTCTCAGTGTCTCGTGATGTTCGTGCTGCCTTTGGTTAACGCTGCTAGGTACGTGATTATAGTAGATGTATATGTTCCTTGAAGTAAGTCTAGGTGGATGTGCGTAACAGCTCAGGTGGGACACGAGACCTTAAGGCAGCAGCCCAACCACCTCTCTAGCCTAGCAAGAGGTGGGGTCCATTATGGGATAAATAGCAACTCGTTCAGAAAACCAAAAGGAAGGCAGACGGATGATTATTAGAGTGGTTACTAAACTCGTGAAATATGTCTCGATAACTAGTAAGAGTGTAAATGAAGGGTTCATCATCTTGAAGTTTTGGCATATGCAGAAAATGCATGTGTCACTAATCCAACCATGTTGTGTAAATTGTTATCATACAACATTGTACAGGTGATGTCCGTGTGTCGTCGGAAGGAGACCATTTGAGGGCCTGCAACCAACCCACCTGCAATTATGGCCTGTGATGCGATTGTGAATGACAGCAGGACCACTCTCGTGGTCATTCCACTCATCCCGACTGCAAATTTCTACGTCAGTCAGTTGATTCGACCTGCTGTACTACCATTCATGAACAGCATTTCAGGGCGTGTTTTCCAGAAGTATGACGCTCGTCCATATGCCGCTCTTGTAACCTGACATGCTGTACAATGTGTCGACATGCTACCTTAGCCTGGTCGTTCACCAGGTCTGTCTCCATTCGAGCACATATGGGATATCATAGGACGACAACTCCTGCATCATCTACAAACAGCATTAACTCTCATTTTATTGGCTAATCAAATGCAACTGGCGTGGAACTCCATGCCACAAACTAACATCTGCCACCTACATTTATTATCTTGTGATGTAGCGCCTTTTTTCCGTCAGACTAAGTAAAAGAAAGTTGTACGCGACTTGCAGCTGCTCCACAACTTCATGAAGTCAAACTGGATAAATGGCTTCCATTGACATAGTTACATTATAAACGCTGTAAAGTAGACATTAGTCTGAAATATCGGCTGGTCGTAAGCTTAGAACGTGCGTTGTTTGCGCGTTTGAAACCACTTTCTACATGTATGTTTTGATAATGAAGTAGCTGTGAGACCACTTTCGTTGACATAGAGTCTTTTAGAGACATACCATCAACACTGTTCTTTTTGTTAGACGTATATTTGCATTGAATGTCTTCCTGTCTTTATCAGTAAGTTTAATATTTCTACTTTTCTTGTGTTTAAAAAATGTTGTCAAAGATAAGTGTATTTGTGGTACTGCGTCTTCCGACGCTATCAACAGATTTACAATTTATGTCCGCTTGCATCAGCTATGCAGCAATTAGAAATCTTACGTATCAGGAAGTCTGAAATATACAACATGATGGAAGACCAGCAGACCATCTCACCGAGCACAGACTGGAGGACCATAGCTCCAGAGAGCTGAAGGTAAGGTGGAAAATAAGTTTGTAAATGAAAGTGCGCAGCGAGGGTATTTACATTACGTTTACAACAGAAATTCGTGCGATATTTAGAGGGAATTTACTTCAGAATGAAAGGGTACGGTCTTTCTTATCATGATGGTTTTTAGGAAGTTTTTAACTGAAATGTGAATGAAGCTGAGAATTTGATGCATGTAGTCAATCTGTTTAATATCTATATAACCATACTCTTCGTAAGATTATGTTTGAGAGCAGAGATTATGGTTAGAGAATACGTCAGACAGTAGCAGCATCAATGTGTGTTGGGCGATCTGAAAATTTACTTGGTTCGAAAAGCATGGAAGTTGACCTGCCGTGTAGCGGAGGCAGCGTTATTTTGAAAGGTATTTTGTAGTAATGCGCTTTGAGGAAAGATACGACGAGACTATACTAGTGGAAGAATGATAAAATCAACTTTTAATTATATAATGTACGATAACTACCACAGTCTAGTGTCTGGCAGCAGTGCTGTGCAGTTGGTGCAATGGATAGCGTTTTGGGTTGGCATGCAGGAGGACCAGGCTTTGATTATAGGTCGAGCAGCATCTGTTTTTATTTGCTAAATATAGTCTGCGTGGTACGATATCTGGTGTCTTAATCGTCATACTGCGATTACAGTGCGTCTTCTACAAAACAGTTGCACTTACACACTACGAACTCAGAAATCGAAGTACAATAGTTTACATGGTCAGCATTTAAAGAAGCCTTTTGCGCGTCATGTACGCGAATCGTTTCACACCACTACACTTAATAATTCCAAACTTGTCTCCTGTGAACCATCCCCCAAAGGTTCCATCGATTGGTACCAATTATTATTCTTGCTACGTTCAGGTCCATTACATTTCGTTATGGTCACTAGTAGGGCTAGCAACGTGCTTCGCAAATAACTTTAAAAGATGTACTACGTAAATGTCGGATACATGCGGCTTAAGAAACGGTTTATATTACAGTATTATGTGCCAGAATGAAATTGGCAAATAATTTGAACTTCATGAAAAGATGTTTTGTTGTCATGGCTTAATATGCATAGTTCAACTTGGAGTCATTGTCCTCTTTTATCAGTCGCTTAGATTAGTTCTCTATCTTCATTTACTTTCACGACTATTTGCGCACTCGCATTGCACATTGCGAGTTGTGTATTGAGAAGTATTAATGAAAATTGGTAAGATGGCGTCTTATATTGCACATTGCAAGTACGACAAATGAAATTTGAATTTTGTGAGTCACTTCATTATTCTTAATAGCAACGGGTTGCAGAACAGACGAGGGTTCCGTGCGCACAGGTACGCCGATAAATTTAATTACCATCAAAGTTCATGTCCTTTATAAGGCACAGGGATTGTCAAAGTGTTTTTATGATAATATCAGTATCAGTTGTAGGGCTTAATACCAACGAAGTATGAAAGTAAAGTGTTACCTTGTGAACTTACAAGCAGTTTTATCAGAAAACCAGATGGGATAATTTTTATGTTGATTTGCTTCGCAATTGTAGTAACAGTTCTGGTACAGTGACTGTTTGCAATGCTAAAGATAAAGATTATCAATATTCAGGGCCAACATTTTAATCCGAGTCATTCGTTCTGCAGTCGTATGGCATATCTATATTTTTATTCTGGCTTACCGGGCGATGCGTTGACATGCTGAACAATCGGATTTATGCCTGCTGTTTGCGTCTTTCTTGCACCATATTTCATCTCTGTGACTCGCAGTCTTCTTCAGGTATTGTTTGATATATTGATTTCAATAACCACCTCACTTATGAAAATCTCTAGATCTCGTTCCTTCCGTACTACTGGCACTCGTAATGCCTTGCCTACTTAACTGCTATTTTTGTACACTTTTAATGTCTGCTCTCGTAGCGTGCTTTATTCACGCCTGTGATCGGGCGCCAGCGCATCTGGTTGCCCAGATTAGCTATTAGCGGATTTTCAGACTTCTGCTCGTCTTCGTAGAATTGGCGAGTAGTCTGTTTGATGTGGTACTTTGATAAAGGAGCGGCAGTCTGCATATGAAGCTCCCTAGTGGGAAGCGTGTGGGTGAGTGCAGAGTAGGACGGGGAGCTTTGCTCTGCACTTTTTGAAGTTTTTCAATGTAGACGTGAGCAGCAATGCCATACAACACAGAGGCGTATTCTGTAACTGGCCTAACATCGGGTGGACATCGTCTTGTTGCATAAAGCGTGCGTAGGCGACCCAACGCTTTTCCCCTCACTTCGCGGACATCAGGTCATGTGGCTACCTAGGGGTCACGCCGAGGTAATTTACCGGTTCATGACCAAGGGATGAGGTGTCCCATGATACGAAGTGGTATTTAATCCGCAGGAAGCTTTTTCCTGGGGATGACCAGGGCTTGGCTTTTGGCTGCATTTACCTTGGTTCGTCATTTGGTAGCCCAAGATGCAAGGTTACCACAACATTCTTGCTGACTACGTCTCGTAGTGTGCGCACTGAGACTGCGCTCAAAGAGCAAAAAGCACTAGCTCGACTCTGGAAGTTTTCGGCTTGTCGGACGTATATAGAGTGTACAACAGGGGGTCGAGAACCGATCCCAGCAGCACTCTCGCCCGGATTCGTCTTGCCGTGGATTTGAATCCGTCAGCTCGAATGTAAAAGTGCATTCACTTAGGTAGAATTTGAGCAGACGAACGTGTGACACTGAGACTCCCAGTACAAGAAGCATGTACAGGATGCCGTTGTGCCACACGCTGTCAAATACCTTGGACACTTCGAGACGTATCGTCCCCAGGTACTCTCTATGGTCGAGTGCTCCCTTTGCCTGTTCAACCAACCAACTGGTTGCTTTCAAAATAAAATAAAATGTCTTAAGGTGTACGGCTGTTGGTAATGCTTATTGAATTGAAAAGAAAAAAAAGCTAAATAAGCTGTTGTTGGTCTGAGTGCCTCTCCGAAAATTGAACTGCTCATCCGGAAGGTGGCGCTTATCCTTCACGTGTCTGCAAAGCCGTCTGGCTTAAGGTCTTTCGTAAACCTTAGAAAGGGTTAGCAGTAGGCTTATCGGCCTATAATTGCGCGTGGACCTTGTTTTTTTACCGGGCTTAGGAATTGTAACAACTACCACCTGTTGTAAGTAGGCTGTTTAGGTTTTTATGTTGGTAACGCCATGTAGCGTTCTATATAAAAATCACTGACTGTGCTGTGTGAAGGCTGTGGTTCGTTTGCATTGTTGGAGTAATATTCACCATTGTAGTGTTGGGCAGTTGGCTGCTAACAGCGCGTAGCGTTGCGCAGTTGGCGGTGAGCCGCCAGCAGTGGTGGATGTGGGAAGAGAGATGGCGGAATTTTGAGAGCGGCCGATCTGGGCGTGTGTCCATCAGAAAGAGTAAATTTGTAATATTGGATATCATGGACTGATATATATATATATATATATATATATATATATATATATATATATATATATATATATAATGACTTTTGAACACTATTCAGGTAAATACATTGTTTGTTCTGTATCAAAATATTTTATTTGCTAACTATGCCTATCAGTAGTTAGTGCCTTCAGTAGTTTGAATCTTTTATTTACCTGGCAGTAGTGGCGCTCGTTGTATTGCAGTAGTTCGAGTAGCGAAGGTTTTTGTGAGGTAAGTGATTTGTGAAAGGTATTGGTTAATGTTAGTCAGGGCCATTCTTTTGTAGGGATTATTGAAAGTCAGATTGCGTTGCGCTAAAAATATTGTGTATCAGTTTAAGCACAGTCATTTATAATTTTTCTAAGGGGACGTTTCACTGTTTCCACGCAGAGGGGAATCTGCGAGTTAGTAATATGTTAAAGGTACCGGTGAGAGTACGGACTGCGTCTTGTGGCATTTGCTGGAGGATGGTGTTTTCGATATGATCAACACAAACTGCTTTGCGGGGATTGAGTTTTTGGGTCAATGACGTCGTCCTGATCCCTGTTCCCCAAGAAAATCGGTAAACGCTCTTCCACTAATCTTCTGTGGTTGTCAGCAACTACGTCATCAACAGGCCCGAAATTCTCCACGGACGCGTCCGCCAAGGCATTTGCCTCACAAATAATCTCACCCTGACTTATAGCGCCGATATAAGCAGACTTTTCTGTTTTACTATTTGGTGATGCGCCATGTGCTGTTAACATCAATTTGGAGGGTGGCTATTTTGCCCTCCCAGTCCCGATTTAGTTGCTGGTCGACAACGACTTTTATTTCACTGCGAAAGCGATATAACCACCGCTTCGTCGCGGGTTGTTATGTCATCTGCTTTTCGCGAAATATACGGTTTTTCTCCGTCATCAGTTCCAAGATGTTTCGTGGAAGCTGTCAGGAGAAATCTCTCTAACGTTGAGGTTTGCCGGGAAGTGGCTGCGTCAACGGTTAGCAGCGTGAAGTGCGTGAATACTGTGAGCGCCTCCTCCACGACGGATTCGTCAGAGTTAGGGATAACAGGAAGGGTATCTATGGATGTGTATGTCTGGTAGGCAACCTTTTAAGATGGCAGTGTCAAGGATATCAGAGCTACCACGGTGTGGAAAATATTTCGGTCAAAGCGCCTGAGCATTATAGCATGGCAGCCTCAGTCAGCTACGCGCATGAGGCGACGTCCGCTGAGATTGGTAATGCGCGAATTGCATTCAGCGTGTTTCGCGACAAGTCACCGCCTACGAATACGAATCTAGAGAGGATCGCATCTACACCTGGTGGTATTAAGCTCCCTCTAGGTGGGCGATAAGACGCTGTAAACGTTACTTGGCTCGTCGACGTACTGACTGAGACATGTGTTGCTTCGATACCTTCGATCTCAGAAACCTGAACCAGATGGTGTCTTAGTTTTGTTTTAACCAGTACGGTAGCAGGGCATGTGTATTCCCGCCTTGAGGTGTTTTTCACTCATCAAGCAGATATCTATTGCTTCTTCTCGTAGATACTGACGAAATTCAGCGTCGTGTGTTCGAATGGCATTGGCATTCCAAACACACACCGTTAAACCTCATATCCATATGTAACGATTCCACCATTTATGCGTCTGTTGAGCTAGGCTCTGCGTCCGCGTCCCGCGCCGCATCAGGAGCTCTGTCTGTGGTACGCACCTTAAACAGCACCGACTGTAGTGCTTGCTTCTATCCGCGACTGTTCCGAACGCTGTGCAAGTACTTTGTGGTTATTACCCGTTGTTATTCTTACTGTATGAAGTTCTGAGTAACGTACAGGTGGTCCTAGACATTTTTTTCTTCTGATGTCGTCAATTAAGCTTCCTGTGGTCTAGGGAATTCTGCTACGGTGGCGTGCCATGTCAGACGTTTTGTCCGAGGTCCTTGCTTGTAGGAGCGACTGCAGTATTATTTTCAGGCCACAGGTGTTCAGATTACAAATCGAGACTCTGCAGAACGTCCTCACGTATTGGGTCTGCTGTCTGAGGTACCATTTCACTTGAGTCCTCTGTCACATGTACTGAGCAGTTTTCTCTGAGTACATCTTCATAATTCTGTCCACTGGGGTTTTGATGTTGCCTCCGTTGTGTCTTCAGGAAGTCGAGTCCGTGTTCCAGGAAGAGTTCATCTGGAAGGCTGTGTCACAGCCAATCAGATTCCCCGTGACCAGAATCTCAATAAACTCCTTGATAACGCTGTCCCAGTATATCGATGTTTGTGTTGGAATCTTGGCATCATTATAGTTCATACGCGTGCTGTGGCCGAGTGGTTCAAGGCGCTTCAGTCTGAAACCGCGTGACCACTACGGTCGCAGGTTCGAATTTAGCCTTGGGCATGGATGTGTGTGATGTCCTTAGGTTAGTTAGGTTTTAGTCCTAAGTTCCTGGGGACTGATGGCCTCAGATGTTAAGTCCCATAGGCCTCAGAGCCAGTTCATAGAATGACTGAGTTCTAAGCAATGCTCGGCGTTGGCTGACTTGCTTGCCTGTCTCAATCCGGTGTGCCTTTGGTGTCCTTTTGCATCTGATGTCATCGGTCCTACCATTCCGGCGGGTGTATGCCATGCCATACCACATTTACATGGTATGTGGTAAACGCCCGCTTTCCGCAGACCGAGGTCGTCACACACTCTCTAGCAGAGCCTTAATCTTGATGGGTGAATGGGACACGCTCTTGATGTTATGTTTGACGAGACTGCTGCTGATTTTAGTAGATATCGTCCCGTCGTATGACAAATATGCAATCTTCTTCATTTCTTCTTGACCTCTTTAGGAACCTCTGGCACTAGCATCGATATACTGGGATAGCGTTATCAAAGAATTTATTGAAATTCTGTTCATGGAGAATCTCATTAACTATGACACCGGTTTCCAGAAGAGCTCTGCCTGGAACGTGGCACTCGACTCTCTGAAGAGGCAACGGAGGCAATATCAAGACCCCGGGAGACACAAATAGGACGATGGAGTTAGAGAAAATTGCCCGCTGCATGTAAAGAAGAACGCACGTGAAGTGATACCTCCGATAACAGACCCAATACCTGAGGACGTTCTACGGAGTCTCGAGCGAGAATACGAACACTTGCGGCCTGAAAATAACACTGCAGCCGCTCCTAGGGGGCACGGACCTCGGACAGAACGCCTGATACGTCACGGCGCCCTAACGGAATGTCCTAGATCATAGGAGGACTTAAATGACGATGGGATGGAAGAAAGTGAGTAACACGACTTGGTCATCATTCAGAACTTCATACAGCAAGATCAACAACGGATAATAACCACAAAGTACTCGCACATCGTGGCTTGAAGGAAACACTACAGCCGCTGCTATTGGTTGGCGCATACCACGGACAGAGCCTGACTCGGAGCGGACCACAGACGCAGCTCCTGGCGAAACATATGCATAAATAACGGACTCGTTACGCACTGGAATAAGTAGCAGGCAGCAACTGAAGAATACTCGAGTCACCTAGTTGAAACGTGCTAGAAAGACGCGAATAACAGGCAGACACCCATCTGTTGAAAATGACAGCATTTGTAAATTTCATTAAAAATCTGATTGCTCTCTCGCAGGCGAATTGTTTGACGTAAAGACAAGTCTTGATTTTGAATCCTGTAGCTTGAGCTCCACATATATCTATTAAAAAATAAATTTTCATGTATTTCTGTTGCCCTGCACCTAAATTTACAAATATCGATTACAAAATAAGTTTTAAAAATTTCTCAGATGGCAACTTGATACTTAGGAATACGTTGAAGTTTTACACATTACTTTCAACTTAACTGAAACATTGCGTTCGTAAACAGAGACCTGCGAGGGGTCGATGTTTTCGGAAATACTTTGTACCTTCTTTATTTTTAATTCATAGATAACGTCACATTATGGAGCCAGTGCATATTAACGGTGAATGAAAACTGTGGTGGAATCCATTTAGGGACGCTGTTGATTTCAGAAACCTAACTTCGCTTTTCTGCACGGATACAGTTTATTTCACTGCTTCTCAGAATTCTATTAACAGATGAGGTTGTCTCTGGAAGAGCATCATCCACCCACATACAATACCAAGCACCATTCATTAGAAATGAATTATTTTTCCAGGCAAAAGTAGTTAGTGACAGTAAAACTGACTCCACTGACGAACCTTCATTTAAGCGGGCGTTATACTTTCAGTGGAATTCCTAAACTGGAGCTTCAAGTTTTGACTCTGAAAGATTTTCAGAGGCTCCCTGGGACGTGAAAATTAAGAGGCAGGCAGACTCCATCGACCACCGGCCCTTAACAGGCCACACAAGTGGGTCGAGGTCGAGGGCACTTCGTCGCCCTCGGACCGAGAGTCATGTCCTCAAGGAGAATAAATCAACATCCGTGAACCGTCCTGGGACGTCGAAATCAAATAAAATCTTTGTCTGCCTTTGCTTGAAGCCACTGCAGATGTTTGATTTACTCACTCGTAAAATTTCACACAGACAAATAATTCATAAACGCTTCCAGAGTCATCTAGAGTGCAGAAGCTGAAACACCATAAACGATACTCCATTAAGGCCCTTTGCCAGGTGGGAAATAGATAACTGGAATTAAAGAAACAACGTGTGGAAGATTAGGTTTCAGTTCTAGTTTGCTGAAAATATAGAAGTCAATAATCTTACTTATTTCATCAGAAGCAAGGAAAGGGACGAGCCACTAGTTTTCGGTCGTTGACAAATACCTGTCTCAAACGGCGTAGGCCGTAGAAGCAGGCTTTAATCAATAGTGCCACGCCTCATCGTTAAAAAGTCTTTACCAGAACAATTCACTTTGAAATCTTCTAGTAGATTAGCAATGTACTTACATTTCAGTATACCGAAATGTGTGTTTTATTTGGGGTATATTGTGTGGATATGCTTAAACTCCTTCGGTATTGACTGCTAACATATTTGTTGAACATGTATACTAATCACAATATCTCTACAGTACAGCACATAATGCAAGAAAAAATAAATCGGACGAATAGTATTTTGTTTCCTCTGTGCCACATTTTACTTTACGTAAATGATCTACTAGTGCATATATAGACTTCTATTGTTATTGCACACGTATGTGAAAATTCATTATGTTCTTCAGGGTGGCCAGGCACTGTTGCCGAGCGGTTCTAGGCGCTTCAGTCCGGAACCGCGGTGCTGCTACGGTCGCAGATTCGAATTCTGCCTCGCGCTTGGATGTGTGTCATGTCCTCAGGTTAGTTAGGTTTAAGTAGTTCTAAGTCTAGAGGACTGATGACTCAAATGTTAAGTCCCATAATGCTTAGAGCCATTTGAACCATTCTTGAGGGTGATGGCGTGAAAGTAATTCGAGGTCGTGCATAGCATAGATGACTCTTTCCTTCTTTTATTTTTAAGACCCGGCAAACCAGTGCTGACGTCTCCGTATATTAATTTTTTGAATATTCATCAATCCTCCCTCTGATTACATTAATGGATACCCAAATCAACAATTACCATCTCTGTTGATGTCCTTTCCAGACATGGAGATCCACAGCTTCTTTCGGAATCTCTCACATAAAGAAAAAGAAAGAAGAAAGAAGAACCATATATAATGAATGTTAGTTGTCTTAACGTCCAGCATAATCAAAACTGTGTCGATGAATTTGTGGCTTAAGACATATACGACTTCCATTCAGTTTTGCTATCATACAATCATTTAAGGCGAAAATACAGTTGTATTTCATGTGACACACATTTGCTGCCGATCTTCGTTGTTGCTGTCAGACCAAACGGTCCCTCTCTGTAACCGAAGAAGCTTCTTTTGCAAAGTGGGCTTGTGACATCACTATTACGGCACAGCTCAAGCTGTACGTCATTTTTACGGTATATGTTTTATACACATTTAAATCGAGCTAGCGGCAAATTTATTCAAGATTCAGTACAATGGTTTCGGTTACGAAATAATTGCTCTAACGAAGAAAAAAAAAAATCACAACACCAAGAAATAGTTGTGCGACATAAATGAGAATTGGTATGCATATTTCTACACATACCTATTTCTACATCTTAAAGATGACATCTATTAAAATTTCGCAATAGTCGCATAAGAGTGGTGCTAGCAGAATCACTATGAAGCAGCAAATCAAGTTTGCTTTACATACGCGCTGTAACGGTCGTGAGCGTTGAGATTGAACGTTGTGAGATGATCTTTGTTAACAATGCTTTAATGACGATAAAGACACCATTATCAACACCTCACTGCGTCTGAACGACATCGTGTAATAGGGCTACGAGAGGAAGGATTTTCCTTCTGCTGTATTGCAGAAAGACTTGGCAGAAATGTAACAACCGTAAATGATTGCTGGCATTGGTGGTGAAGAGAATGAATGGTCACAAGAAGTTCGGGCTGCGGATGGCCGCGTGGGACTAAGGGAAACCAATATGTTTGGCATAAGGCTCTGGCGTGTCGTACTGCAACTGC
Organism: Schistocerca piceifrons; assembly: GCF_021461385.2. Taxonomy (NCBI): domain Eukaryota; kingdom Metazoa; phylum Arthropoda; class Insecta; order Orthoptera; family Acrididae; genus Schistocerca; species Schistocerca piceifrons. Next base: position 601,608,632 of record NC_060138.1, read on the forward strand.
AGCAAGAATTTGAGCAGCAGATGGCACATCAGTGACAAAACGAACTATTACAGATCGGTTACTTCAATGACAGCTCCGAAACAGACGCGCTGTAGCATGCATTTCATTTACCCCAAACTACGGCCACCTGCAACATAGTGGTGTGAAGGAGAGCTCACTATAGGGCAGATTGGAAGCCTGTTGTGTATCCTGACGTAACTGGTTCTGTGTCGTTGCCACTGATAGCGATCGTCGTGTGTTAGAAGAGGACCAGTTGAGGGCCTGCAACCAACTTGTCTGTGAGCTAGACACTCTGGACCTACACCTGTAGTTATGGTACATGTGGGTTCTGTGACGGTGCCACTGATAGTGATCGTCGTGTGTTAGAAGAGGACCAGTTGAGGGCCTGCAACCAACTTGTCTGTGAGCTAGACACTCTGGACCTACACCTGTAGTTATGGTACATGTGGGTTCTGTGACGGTGCCACTGATAGTGATCGTCGTGTGTTAGAAGAGGACCAGTCGAGGGCCTGCAACCAGTTTGTCTGTGAGCTAGACACTCTGGACCTACACCAGGAGTTATGGTAAATGTAAATGTCGCGTGACTAGGGCCTCCCCTCGGGCAGACCGTTATGGTGTAGGGTGCGATTTCGTATCAGGGCAGGAGAACTCTCGTGATTATCCCAGGCACCCTGACTGCAAATTTGTACGTTGTTCTGATGATTCGACCTGGTGTGCTGCCATTCACGAACAGCATTCGAGGGGATGTTCTCCAACAGTATAACTCTCGTCCCCATATCGCTCTTGTAACCCAACATGCACTACAGAGTTTGGACATGCTACCTTATCCTTCTCGTTATCCAGATCTCTCTCCAATCAAGCACGTATGGTACATCATCAGATGACAACTCCAACGTTATTCAAAATCAGAATTAATACACCCCGTATTGACCACGTGGAGCAGGCAAGAAACTTTATTCTAAGAACCGACATTCGCCAACTGTACAATACAGTGCGTCCAAATTTTCCGTTCAACATTCTGGCGGCTATACCGGTTATTAATGTACCATAATTTTACATTTGCAATGGCTTAAGCCACTGATCTATGATCTTGCAATTTTAAAACCTTACATATGTGACCTAGACGAATGTATTCCCGAAATTTAATTACTAACCGTTAGTTATATGTTAGTGCTGAGCTTTGTTTTTGCCACCGTATGTCAGTCACGATTTTCGCCGATCTGTTTCTTGCTTGACGCGTTTCGGAAAATGACGCCCACACATCAGGTAAGACATAAGAAAGGTGTAAGAGAAGCATCATGTTATTCCTGTTTCAGTGAGAACGTGATAATAATCGTTTAAGACTCTCTGTTCAGTTATTACTTGAGACTGCAATTTCGGTGGATTCTCATTCCCAAGCTTCCAAACGTGTCGAATACTGTGTGAGGATTATTACAAGCAGTATGAGGTATTTACTAGGTTGAAAATTGTTGCAGAGCTGTGTGTCCTTGCATCATCAAACTATTTATTTCTTTTTAAAGGAAACGGTAATACACACTTCTTATGTAGAAAAGTCTAAATGCGCACCCTGCTGACATGCCCTACCCACTCAGAAAGTAGAGAACCAAGGTTACTATTAAGAACGATCCTTAATAAGGCATTTTGTAAGCCGTTCTGAAAGATAACTGACGTTTGACGTTGTACTTAATATTGAAATGAATACCAAATTATTATAATAACTAATCTAATCGTTTTATACGGATACAGATTGTACCAGGAGCTCCACCACTTCAATAAGGTTGTTGATTTAAATGAGTTCTGTTAAGTGGTTCCAAGATTTAATTGTTTTATAGAGCGAAAATGGCTGTCGATGGCCAGGAGCGCTTAATGAAGCACTAATTTAATATAATATCCTGGCGTAATTGATGGGGTACATGCAATTTTTCGATGTTGTTTGTCCATTTGGAAGAAGTCAGCTTAAATTAGTGGAAAACGAGAAATAAATACTTCGGAAACAACGTAAACATAAGATGTGTTTCAGATAAAGTGTTTTCTCTGTAACGTATAAATTAATAAGTGAAGGAAATATTTATTTAACTAGTTAAAAAGAAACCTTACTCTTTGTGCCGATTTTGAGAATCGTTTGCTTTCCAGAGAGTTATAGAAATAATTAATAGCTTTTTCAACAGAACATATTTTTTTTTCTGTCACGTAGCTGGTGTATTTAAACAAACTGCTAACAAATAAATTCGAATCAAATGTCTGTCAGTTATCGTTAAGGAGCTACAAACGTTCAAAATTTCAGGGGCGGATCCAACATGTTGCACATACTCGTAACCGATTGTGCTCACGTGGATATTCTGGTGGCTGTTAGTTCATTTCAGTGCCCATTAGCCAGAAAGCACAACTCACTTCGCCAACTAGCTACCTGGACACAAGATGTAAAGTCGCTGGTGTCACAAAGAGACAGTCTTCCTCGATGTGCAATTGGAAACATTTTGAGTTGAGGATTCGGCGACATAAACACAGCTCCAGAACGGCTTATGGACACGATTCTTTAGATGTACGAAGAAAAAGAAAATTACTAGTGTTAAATTTGGCGACCTTGCGGACCGTTTCGGAGGCAGTGCATATTAACAGTGGATAAAGGTTTGTGAGGATATCCTTTAAGCACTTCTTGCCTAACAGTACGCACAGAATAGATGGGTGGCCATCGTGTTGCATTTACATATGGGCTCAAAAGTCTAGACTGCCAATTTCAGAGAGGCCACCTAAACCATCGGCGATGTAAGCTGGTTACAAAAAAATGGGTCAAATGGCTCTGAGCACTATGGGACTTAACTGCTGAGGTCATCAGTCCCCTAGAACTCAAAACTACTTAAACCTAACTAACCTAGGGACATCAAACACATCCATGCCCGAGGCAGGATTTGAACCTGCGACCGTAGCGGTCGCGCAGTTCCAGACTGTAACGCCTAGAACCACTCAGCCACCCCGGTCGGCAATGCTGGTTACATCTTACGACTCAAAGTACCTGTGAAGTAATGAGGACTGATGATGTAATATACAAGGATTCCACGCCACACGTTAATGGACCAGCTTCTTTGACGATCGACGTACGTACCTAGATTTTCTGTGGTCCAGTAATGGATATAAGTAGTATTATGGTTATTCATTGCATTATAATTTCTCAACGTGGATTTGTAAGAGAACATACTACTTTGTAAGGCGTCCTACTCACAGAAATTCTCTCCTCGATTGAAATCTTTCGCATGCATCTGCAGTGTCAGTAAAAGGTGGTACGCGTGAAACTTGTGCCATGTACTACTAATCACACAGATATAAATCTGATACCAGTGACTGCAGCAGCCTCTCGTCAGCTGACCAACTTACTGCAGTTAAGACAAACACGTCCATAACCCCACCTCTTGCTGGTCTTCTCTGTTACGTCCGTGCCTTTGCAAAATCGTACTTGTCGCTAGAAGTCCTTGCTCAGCACGTGCAACGCCTTCCACCAGGACATCTCACGGTGTACATCATGACAATTTTATTTGGGTTATCACGAACGCGATTACGTCAAAAGATTTTAACTTCAGTACCCTTGGTGAGATTCCACAGTTTCTTTGTCTCAACATGAATAGCTTGACAGAATATCGAAAGTAATGTTAATTTTCTCTGCAGTCTATGTTAATTAAGGTTATTTTGCATCTATAACTTACGTTCATTATTCGGGGCAGCGGTGACAAAACACATCTACAGTCAACTTGATTAATGTTTGCTGTTAAATTAATCGAAATTGAACATACCTATCAATTAAAGTCAGTCTTATTGTGTTCTAATATCAGAGCAGCGAAAATGATACGTACATTGCTAACGTCAAGCATATTCCTCCTCCTGCTTCTTCCGATGACGCTGGTGCCGCAATGGGAGATCCTTTCCTTGCTGCACTAAGCTGGCAGAACTGAACTGACAATTTTTGGGTCTTTCTTACTTCAATAAAGTTATGCCACTTACACAGAATATTTTGATGAAATTTTTATATACTAACGTTAGAGACTGATTAATGTTTTTAAAGGCTTCCTGGTGTATATACGAAACACAGCTATAAGTTCCAGACTTACAACACGGCAGTTTCATAACACTTCATACTGCATGTTGTACAGTCACTGAAGCAAGCATAAGTTTTAGAACTTATGCCATCACATAAAACGTTTTCACAGTCCACAACCATCCTCATCTTCATGAATATTGTTGGCTAGTTATCTGTTTACATAATTCAACAATGCGCTTACAATATTAGGTTGCTTTCATTCAATCATTTTTAACAGGGCCACTTTGGTTTGTAACACTCTCTAGTACCACCTTTCCCAGAACTGCCAACAAGCTCACAGGTTATATTCGTAATAATAGATTTCGGTAATTACAATCTTCTTCCAAACATTGTACACCTGATATTCATCACTACCTTAAAACCTGCAAAACTCCTAAAAAATTACCTTACGCAATGGCATATATTCGTGCGTGCAGAATAGCTCTTGTGCTGTCCAAGTATGACATAAGGATTTTCACTTTAAGAAACGTAGATAATGACCTCAAATTTCTTACTATATTGTTACTGAAGCAACAATACTAGGTGGTCAGAAACTGATATTAGATGTAATACAATGTCAGCGATCAATATATTATGTATGGAGGTGTTGACCATGCGAACAGATAGTGGAAGATCACGACGAAGTGACAAAACGACAACTAAAAATCATGGGGTTTTTGAGATTACTATTTCTGTCGACTGCAAAAAATTACAATCTTCCTCTGTAAATGATAGTTATGCGATTGTGATAAAATCGTACTGGTTGAATTCCACTTACGATTGTGCACTACGCGGAGTCGGTTTGACTTTCATTCCTCGTTTATGTTTTCTCATAACATCTTGCAAGTTGGCTTTTAATGATTTTGAATATACGTACTGTTTTACATCAGTAGAAAATTTCCTCTCCAGTAATACAAGTCGATCAGTTTTTTACTTGATGTTTGTTGGTAAGTTACCGGCCTAAGTGGCCGTGCGGTTCTAGACGCTACAGTCTGGAGCCAAGCGTCCTCTACGGTCGCAGGTTCGAATCCTGCCTCGGGCATGGATGTGTGTGATGTCCTTAGGTTAGTTAGGTTTAATTAGTTCTAAGTTCTAGGTGGCTGATGACCTCAGAAGTTAAGTCGCATAGTGCTCAGAGCCATTTGAACCATTTGTTGCTATGTTCTCTGCATCACCGTCGTACATGGGTTACCGAATCTACTGTTTTGCAGGCAAGTGTTACTATTAATGAAGGAAGACTGATGTGTTCCTGAACATATTGAGAGAGCTGCATTTATTGTGTAGCCACTCTCAAACAAGCGTTTTCCTACACTGCATTAACAGCACTCTACTGTTGTCCAAACGAATATCCGTTCCCATCTAGCATCACTGATAAGCAACGGCAAAATGCATTTATAGTTAGGTGATGTGATTCTACAGAAAAATAGACACGAGGAGGTACATACATCACTGAGAATTGCCATCATATAAAAATTGGATTCTTGCTACAAGCTTTTCCAAGGGAGATTAATTACACGAGCTGTTGGATCATAAGATATTTCTACATCTATACTCCGAAAAACTAATTCTAGTGTGTGGTGGAGGGTAATTCTAATGCCACGTTCTACATCTGGTTCCCGCATCTGTTACTCTCATTACCTGTCCATTAATCAATGATGAGTAGGAAGAACGATTGTTGGTAAATCTCTGCGTTTACTGTTGATTGGTGGGTTGATCTGGGGGAGGGGACCAAACAGCGAGGTCATCTGTCCCATCACATTAGAGAAGGATGGGGAAGGAAATCGGCCGTGCCCTTTCAAAAGAACCATACCGGCATTTGTCTGAAGCGATTTAGGAAAATCACGGAAACCTAAATCAGGATGGTTGGACGCGGGTCTGAACCGTCGTCCTCCGGAATGCGAGTCCAGTGTGTTAACCGCTGCGCCCCCTCGCTCGGTCCGTTAACTGTAATTACTCTAATTTTGTCCAGTGGTTATTTTGAGAGACGTAGGTGGGAGGAACTAATATGTTTCCCGAGACTTCCCGGGGCCTTCACTCTCGAAATTTCGATAGTAAATTTTTCCTTGATGAACACCGCGTCTCATTTAGCATGTGAAGTTTGCTAAGAAAATGCATAATGCTATGGAGCCGACTAAATGATCGTTTGACGCAAAGAACCGCGTCTCTTTCGACCTCGTCTATAATGTTAACCCAACCTGATAATGATCCCCGACTGGTGAGCGATACTCAAGAAATGAACATGTGTTTTGTAAGGCATTTGTTCCGTTACTGTCCATTTTCTTAGGATTCTCCCTGTGCATCTCAGACTAACACCTGCTTTTCCTACAATTTGTTTCATGTGGTCACTTTAGGTCTCCCCGAACGGATACTCCTTCATATTTTATGGTATTAATTCTTTCCGGTTCTAAAACAAACACTGCTGTCGAGCTGTTATTGATAATGAGTGATGGGGAAGAATTATTACCACAGCGTATCATCTGTAAACCACATTTAACTTATTGCAATGACGTGAAAATTATAACAGTACCAGTGGTAGGGGATCGTTTCAGCGCATCTCATTGCAATGTCAGTATCCAGGGGCACCTGAATTCCATTCAGATACTCCAGAAATGCGGTCTGGGTTGCTATGAAATTACCAAAGTACTTTTCTTGAAATTCTAACCTATTTACTATGAAATTCACTGTCATATACAAAAAGTTCAAAATTCAATGTATATACTTTTGGAAATATCTTAAAAAGAACGTTAATAGCATAAACTACTCGTTACTAGCGCATTACAATTTTACACAGTCCATCACTTAATCAGTACTCCCTGTGCCACTCAGCACCAGTTTACTACCAAAGACAATCGTAGTGTAAACATTACTTTAGATAATATGGTTTGAGAACTGACAGCGATGTATTATAAATTATTGTTAATGAAACGGCCAAGCTCGCACCAACCATTTATTTAAAAATACTGATCCGTTTCATCTACGTGATTTACTCTGTTATTCAAAATAAAGTGCCTGGCAGTGGGTTCAATGAACCACCTTCAAGCTGTCTCTCTTCCACTCCACTCTCGAACGGCGCGCGGGAAAACGGGCACTTAAATTTTTCTCTGCGAGCCCTCATTTCTGTTATTTTATCGCGATAATCATGTCTCCCTATGTAAGTGGGTGCCAACAGAATATTTTCGCAAGCAGAGGAGAAAATTGCTGATTGCAATTTCATAAGAAGATACCGTCGCAACGAAATACTCCTTGTTTTAATGACTGCCACTCCAATTCACATACCATGTCAGTGGCACTATCTCCTCTATTTTGTGATAGTACAAAACGAGCCGGCCTTCTTTGAACTTTTTCGATGACATCCTTCAGTCCTAACTGATGCGGATCCCACACCGCACAGCAATATTCCAGACTAGGACGGACAAGCGTAGTGTAAGCAGTATCTTAAGTAGACTAGTAGACTTGTTGCACCTTCTTAGTGTTCTGCCAATGAATCACAAGCTTTGGTTTGCTCTAACCACAACATTATCTATGTGATCGTTCCAATTTAGGTTATTTGTAGTTGTAATCCCTAAATATTTAGTTGAATCTGCGGCCTTAAGATATGTGAGAGTTGCTGCGTAATCGAAATTTAGCAGACTTCTTTTAGTACTCATGTGAATAACTTCACACTTTTCTTTATTCAGGGTCTACTGCCATTTTTCGCACCATACAGATATCTTACGTAAATAATTTTGCAATTCGTTTTGGTCATCTGATGACTCTACAAGATGTTAAATGACAGCATCATATGCAAACAATTAAAGAGGGCTGCTCGGATTATCTCCTACGTCGTTAATATACAGGGTGTAAATTTTAAGTTAACAAACCAGAATAACTCGAAAAACAAGCTTCACACGAAAAAATGTGCAGAATCCAAAGTTGATTAGTTTCGGTGGGGACATCTGCTGGTGCTACCATTAGCTCGCCACTCCAGCATCCTGGCGGTGGGGCGGGAGGCTACTTTAAAATTTCAAATGGGAGCCCCCATTTTTTATTGCGTGATCATATTCTACATAATAAAACTATGTACATTTTGTTTTAAACATTTGTTTTGATTCTTGGTAGTTGGCGCTGTAGTTCAAAGAATTCCATGTTCTAATTTTTGCGTGGAAAAGTGGACACAAGCAAACAAAACTTATCAAAATCTGCGGAAAAAATTAATATTTGGGTCAACGTTTGTAAAACTATAATCCCTCTCTCTCAAACCTCACCCTGTGGTGAGAGAGGGAGAGTTTTAGTTTTAGCGAATCAAAATTTACGAAGTAAACAAGTATTTTTATGCGTAACCATTTTGCGAGCAAAAATGAGAACATGGATTTTCTTGAATTACAGGGCCATCTACCAAGAATCAAAACAAAGTTTAGACAAAATGTACGTAGTTTTGTATGTAGAATCTGATTACGCAATAAAAAATGGGAGTTCCCATTTGAAATTTTAAAGTAGCCTTCCGTCCCACCTCCAGGGAGCTGGGGTGGTGGGTTAATTTTAGCAACAGCATATGCCCCCCCCCCCCCCGCCCCAAATAATCAACTTTGGATTCTACACATTTTTTCGTGTGAAGCTTATTTTTCGAGTTATTCTGGTTTGTCAACTTATAATTTACACCCTGTATATCGGAAACCGTAGACGGCGCGTAACTCTTCCTTGGGGAACGCCGGATATTACTTCTGTTTTACTCGATGACTTTCCGTCCTTAACTACGAACTGTGGCCTTTCTGACAGGAAATCACAAATCCTGTCGCACAACTGTGGCGATATTCCATAGGCACGTAGTTTGGTTGGAAGACGTTTGTGTACTCCTCTTCCTTTGGGTACTTGAGAAAATATTTTTACACCGGTCGACTTTGTTCCTGTAAGAGCGACATTCGACTCCTACCTGCAGTTGTGTCCCGATTCCACTAAACAGCAGCGCGAAACTGTATAGAATGCCTTCCAGAAGCCAGAGAATAGTGCATCAGTTTGGGTGCCGATTGTGGCTCTGCAAATCTCAAGTATGAACAGGTAGAGCTAGATTACACCTGATCGCTGATGGTTATAAATATCATCGATCCAGTAGTATTGGATCTTAAGGTTGAAATCTTGCGTTAAAATGCTTAAAATTTGTTTATCAATTGAATACATAAAGTCTGAAAATGAATCCTTGATCATATTTTGTTTAATTGTTTATCAGGACACACAATGTTACGGTATATCTTTAAATTTTCTTCTTTACGTGATAACTTCTGTAGTCACATACGAGATGAGAGAGAGATCTTTCGGAACGATTTACGAGTTCTTTATACGAAAGTGAAATGGGAACCGTTAATTGCATAAGGATGGCAGTCTATAACCGGCCGCGGTGGCCGAGCGGTTCTAGGCGCTTGAGTCCAAAACCGCGCGGCTACTACGGTCGCAGGTTCGAATCCTGCCTCGGGCATGGATGTGTGTGATGTCCTTAGGTTGGTTAGGTTTAAGTAGTTCTAAGTTCTATGGGCTGATGACCTCAGCTGTTAAGTCCCATACTGCTCAGAGCCATTTGAACCATTTTTGGCAATCTATCTTCATCCAACAGACTATCGTAGAAGCCTATCGTGCGGGAAACACACAGAATTGGTGCGAAGATATATGTTGGTAAGTTTTCATATTTCTTAAGAAGATGGAGACTGACAGTAAAAACGTTAAGCCTGAGCTATATTAGTGTGGGTTGGCCGGATAATCTGCGATTTATTGTATACTGCCTCGGCTGTACCTCAAGAGTACAATAGTAAAAAGTAATCTATTTGATTCGAAAGTCGCCTAGTATGTGTGTAACATCGCCGGAAGTTGGAGACTTGTCAGCTATGGAATACCTACGAACAACGACATTAATACATGGCCGGCCGAAGTGGTCGAGCGGTTCTAGGCGCTACAGTCTGGAACCGCACGACCGCTGCGGTTGCTGGTTCGAGTCCTGCCTCGGGCATGGATGTGTGTGATGTCCTTAGGTTAGTTAGGTTTAAGTAGTTCTAAGTTCTAGGGGACTGATGACCTCAGAAGTAAAGTCCCATAGTGCTCAGGGCCATTTGAACCATTTGATGTTATACATGATAGAGAAAGTCCCTTATTCTTAACGTGTCACGAATGCAAAACTTTCTCAGTGTAGCAACAAAAATTTCATTTCACTGTTTCTTTGACACTGAGGCAGAAATTGTTTGGTGTACTTCCGAAAACTAATGCACTTTATTGCGGTATTGTAGTAGGAGGGACGACGAACTGTGAATCAAAGAGAAAGCGCAGGAAAGAAATTGGTACCGAAGCTGCTTTAGTAATATATCTTTATCTCGCTAAAAGTAAAAATAAATTTAGATCCAGTTAACATTCACAGAACTGATCTAAAAAGGAAGAGCCACTAATTGTTCATTTCTAACTGTGTAATTTAAAATATACTTGTTTGTTCATTGTTCAACATAGAGGTGATTAATACATGAGACATAAAGTATACTTGTTTTACACTTTCTTATATAGCTTATTGTTTATGTTCTGGGCTAGAACATGAGCAATTTGCACAACTGTGGCTCTGTATTCAGTTAAAAGTTTAAAATGACCGACGTTTCCATATCATATGCTGCTACTTATTCTTTTGTTGTCTACCACTGAATCAGAATTTGTTTAATATTTAGTGTGTCAATTGCTTGGAAATAACAGCCAACCAGTCTTAAAATACAAGTCCATTAAACTTTGGCCATGGTTAGAACAGTTTTTAAAACTGTCTTCTGCAGAGGGTACTACACGTATTAACACATACTTCGACATTCTGTGAAACAGCGGTGGTATCATTACAATAATCAAAATTAACAGGAAAATTTTACACACACAATGTCGAAATATTCGTTAACAGGTTAAAAATCTTCTGAAGAAAAAAGTTTTAAAAATTTCGAGATCATGATCAAGGATTAATCAACCTGATTGGTTGTTATTTCGAGTCCACTGAAACGCTTGCATGCGTGGTTGTTGAAAAGCAGCCACGTTTAATATCTTGCTAACAAGTGTTTCTTGTTATGTGCGAGACTTCAGACTACTTATTTCATCTTTAAGGACACATATTGCTGTGATGATACTTTGGAAGACAGCTTTCAGTTAAGCGTGCTTCCACACTAATTACTGTTGTTATGTGGGTGCTTAAGAGGAGGTGTGAATGATGCACTATTGTTAGCTGTTTATTCTCATGACTATTCTTAACACAAATCCTCCAAATCATTAATTCTGAGTAATACTGACTCCAGTCAGAGCAGATGCCTTCAACTTTACACAGGTCATTATTATAACACATCAAAAAAAGTTTTGCATCACCCCGGTTCCCAGAACTCCTGAAGATAGACATAGACAGTGGATATTGTATCAGAGACACAGTCGATTTGACTGTTCAAATATGTCATTAAACCTGTCCAAGGTTGTAAACAACCATGCATGAGCAGCCCCCATTAGACAGAGGGGGTCCGACAGCTAATCAGTTCCAGTCTTTTCCACCAGGATGGTGGTACACGGCTCGTTTGTCTGTAGTTCTATCATGCGTTGACGGTCAATACCGCGGTTGGATCGCGTCCACATTGTTACTTTGTGCCAGGAAGGGCTCTCAACAAGGTGTCTCGGAGTGAACCAAAGCGATTTGTTCGGACATGGAGAAGATACAGAGAGACAGTAACTGTCGATGGCATGCCTCGCTCAGGCCGCCCTAGGGCTACTACTGCAGTGGATGACCGCTACCTACGGATTATGGCTCGGAGCAACCATGTCAACAATGCCACCATGTTGAATAAAGCTTTTCGTGCAGCCGCAGGACGTCGTGTTACGACTCAAACTCTGCGCAATAGGCTGCACGATGCGCAACCTCACTCCCGACGTCCATGGCGAGGCCCATCGTTGCAACCACGACACCATGCAGCGCGGTGCAGATGGGCTCAAATCGAAATGTTCAAATGTGTGTGAATTCCTAAGGGACCTAACTGCTAAGATCATCGGTCCCTAGACTTATACACTACTTAAACTAACTTATGCTAAGAACGACACACACTCCCATGCCCGAAGGAGGACTCGAAACATAGGCGAGAGGAGCCGCGCAATCCGTGACATGGAGCCTGCAACTGCGTGGCCACTCCGCGCAGCCAGATGGGCCCGAAACATGCCGAATGGACAATTCAGGATTGGCATGACTTTCTGTTCGCCGACGTTTGTCGAATCGCATATGCCTTCAACCAGACAATTGTCGGAGACGTGTTTGGAGGCAACCCGGTCAGGCTGAACGCTTCAGACACACTGTTCCAATGGCTCTGAGCCCTATGGGACTTCACATTTGAGGTCATCAGTCCCCTAGAACTTAGAACTACTTAAACCTAACTAACGTAAGGACATCACACACATCCATGCCTGAGGCAGGATTGGAACCTGCGACCGTTATATGGACGTTGTTTGAGGTCTGCGACTGTATTATAAGATTATGTGGAATAATACTGCAGCAGTATAAATAATTTCACGTAATATGTGTAGAATGCCGAACTGCTACTACATTGTTCTTTCAGTCTTATCGTTTATTGACAGCAGAACGGTCTGAGCACGGAGTGACAGCACGCACGCGAGCACACCCGACAGTGGGAGAGGACGGGTCGCGACCGGCCGGCAGGTGTTTGACGGGCCGGTGCTCAGGCGGCAGAAGCGGGCAGGCGGCTTTGCCCGGCGGACTGGCGTCACTTGCCTGCCCATACCGACCTGCCGACAGAGCCGCCCACCAAGGGCAGCAGGACAGGAGGAGGCCGATTTGCGTCGGAAACACGCAGCCGCTTCCTCTGCGCCCGCGCCTACTGAACACGGCTGCCTAATGGGCGGTACGGAACCGCACACATAGTGCGAGATAAGCCACATGAATGTCAAATGAAGGCTCATTTCAAGACAAATGAATGTACGTTGAACCGTGTAGCATAGGCAGCTTGTCAGATATAGAATGACAAAGATGTACCTCTTATCGCTAAATTTAGAAAAAAAAATTACCATGTTTCTACTACGCTTTTTTCCATTGAGCAATAGCTGAAAAGAAAGACAATTTACTGTTGAATAGAAACACAGTATAAAAATTGCCAATTATTGTTTATTTAGATGTTGTGAGAATTTTTCTGTATTTTGTATATAAATTTACTAAAAGAAAAATATAGTAAATGCAGATTACAAGAAGTAAACCTACTGCAGCGTTGAATAGTATCAAAAATCGCCATCGGAACTAGAATAAAAATTAGCACCTGCTCCCAGTAACATCAACTACAGAAAAGTTGATGAACTACACTACTTTCTTAGCGTGTGCGAATGTAATAAATTAGTACTAATTTTAGGCAAGTTCTGTTTCTGTGAAGAATTGTGGTACCAACAGTAATTTTAGTATCTTAAAGGTTGTTAGACAATAAGTGCACAAAGTAGTTAAACGCGTTATGAGACGCACGCTGGAAAGACGCTCCTCTGCCATGTACACCATGTGATCAAAAGCATCCGGACACCTGGCTGAAAATGACTTACAAGTTCCTGGCGCCCTCCATCGGTAATGCTGGAATTCAATATGGTGTTGGCCCACTCTTAACCTTGATGACAGCTTCCACTGTCGAAGGCATGCGTTCAGTCATGTGCTGGAAGGTTTCTTGGGAAATGGCAGCCCATTCTTCACGGAGTGCTCCACTGAGGAGAGGTATCTACGTCGGTCGGTGATACCTGGCAGGAAGTCGGCGTTCCAAACATCCCAAAGGTCTTCTATAGGATTTACGTCAGTACCCTGTGCAGGCCAGTCTATTGCAGGGATGTTATTGTCGTGTTACCACTCCGCCATAGGCCGTGCATTATAAACACGTGCTCGATCATGTTGAAAGGTGCAATCTCCACCCCCGAATTGCTTTTCAACAGTGGGAAGCAAGATGGTACTTGAAATATCTATGTTGACCTGTGCTGTGATTGTGCCATTTAAAACAACAAGTGGTGAACAAGGGGTGCAAGCCCCCTCCATGAAAAACACGACCACACCATAACACCACCACCTCCGAATTTTACTGTTGGCACTATACATACTGAAAGATGACGTTCACCAGGCATTCGCCATATCCACACCCTGCCATCGGATCGCCACATTGTATACTGTGATTCGTCACTCCACACAACGTCTTTCGATTGTTCAGTTGTCGAGGCTCCTTACACCAAGCGAGGCGTCGTTTGGCATTTACCCGTGTGATATGTGGTTTATGGGCAGCCGCTCGCCCACGAAATCCACGTTTTCTCACCTCCCGCCTAACTGTCATAGTACTTGCAGTGTATCCAGATGCAATTTGGAATTCCTGTGTGATGGTCTGGATATATGTCTGCCTATTACACATTACGAACCCCTTGAACTGTCAGTGGTGTCTGTCAATCAACAGCCGAGGTCGGCGTGTACGCTTTTGTCATGTACGTGTCCCTTCACGTTTCCACTTCACAATCACATCGAAAACAGTGGACCTAGGAATGCTTAGGAATGTGACAATCTCGCGTACAGACGTCACCCAGTCACCCGACCACGATCGAAGTCCGTGAGTTCCGCGGAGCGCCCCATTCTGTTCTGTCACCATGTTTAATGAATATCGAGGTCGTTCATACGGAGTACCTGGTAGTAGGTAGCAGCACAATGCACCTAATATGAAAAACGTACGTTTTTGAGGGTGTCCGGATACTTCTGATCACATAGTGTGTAACTCGTATATAAAGTCATAAACTTTCAAGTATCGACGCCGAATGTGTTTTCGATGTCATGGAGAAACGATTGCCGTAACTACAAATACCTAACAGAAGAGCGCTCTGCGTCAGCCGTTTGCTAGACGAGGTCGATCCTCTGTTAGCGAGTGGCGTGAGGTACGGTTTGAGTGATTTACGTGTGTTGGGAGATGAGTGTTGGTAGTACTGTGCTGTTGGAAACATTGTGTTGAAGTGTCGGAACTGGACTAATTCCGCCATTCGCTGGACTTAACAATAATTCAAGGTCGTGGGGACTTTGGTTTTATGCGGACCGTGTTGGACTTTAAAGTTATTTTACGATGTGAAGCGGGAATGTGATAACAGAACTGAAAATTCTTGCATTGATTAATAGCATCCCAGAGAAAACTTACGACTCAAAATGTTCTCTTATGTTTCGGGGCTACAACAAGTTCAGTGGACTTCGATTACCGGTTTAATTTAGAATCATGCCCTATCACTTTTTCTCTTTTTATATACACCACCGCTTCGAGATATGCAGAGAGTATGAGCTAAGACCTTCTTTGCCGGCTTCCTAGAAACCCATAAACATTAGACGTATATGCAGTGTGATATTAAGCCCACATAGAAGGAGGTCAGGTCGGAATCTACACTCCTGGAAATGGAAAAAAGAACACATTGACACCGTTGTGTCAGACCCACCATACTTGCTCCGGACACTGCGAGAGGGCTGTACAAGCAATGATCACACGTACGGCACAGCGGACATACCAGGAACCGCGGTGTTGGCCGTCGAATGGCGCTAGCTGCGCAGCATTTGTGCACCGCCGCCGTCAGTGTCAGCCAGTCTGCCGTGGCATACGGAGCTCCATCGCAGTCTTTAACACTGGTAGCATGCCGCGACAGCGTGGACGTGAACCGTATGTGCAGTTGACGGACTTTGAGCGAGGGCGTATAGTGGGCATGCGGGAGGCCGGGTGGACGTACCGCCGAATTGCTCAACACGTGGGGCGTGAGGTCTCCACAGTACATCGATGTTGTCGCCAGTGGTCGGCGGAAGGTGCACGTGCCCGTTGACCTGGGACCGGACCGCAGCGACGCACGGATGCACACCAAGACCGTAGGATCCTACGCAGTGCCGTAGGGGACCGCACCGCCACTTCCCAGCAAATTAGGGACACTGTTGCTCCTGGGGTATTGGCGAGGACCATTCGCAACCGTCTCCATGAAGCTGGGCTACGGTCCCGCACACAGTTAGGCCGTCTTCCGCTCATGCCCCAACATCGTGCAGCCCGCCTCCAGTGGTGTCGCGACAGGCGTGAATGGAGGGACGAATGGAGACGTGTCGTCTTCAGCGATGAGAGTCGCTTCTGCCTTGGTGCCAATGATGGTCATATGCGTGTTTGGCGCCGTGCAGGTGAGCGCCACTTTCAGGACTGCATACGACCGAGGCACACAGGGCCAACACCCGGCATCATGGTGTGGGGAGCGATCTCCTACACTGGCCGTACACCACTGGTGATCGTCGAGGGGACACTGAATAGTGCACGGTACATCCAAACCGTCATCGAACCCATCGTTCTACCATTCCTAGACAGGCAAGGGAACTTGCTGTTCCAACAGGACAATGCACGTCCGCATGTGTCCCGTGCCACCCAACGTGCTCTAGAAGGTGTAAGTCAACTACCCTGGCCAGCAAGATCTCCGGATCTATCCCCCATTGAGCATGTTTGGGACTGGATGAAGCGTCGTCTCACGCGGTCTGCACGTCCAGCACGAACGCTGGTCCAACTGAGGCGCCAGGTGGAAATGGCACGGCAAGCCGTTCCACAGGACTACATCCAGCATCTCTACGATCGTCTCCATGGGAGAAGAGCAGCCTGCATTGCTGCGAAAGGTGGATATACACTGTACTAGTGCCGACATTGTGCATGCTCTGTTGCCTGTGTCTATGTGCCTGTGGTTCTGTCAGTGTGATCATGTGATGTATCTGACCCCAGGAATGTGTCAATAAAGTTTCCCTTTCCTGGGACAATGAATTCATGGTGTTCTTATTTCAATTTCCAGGAGTGTATAATGTTATTCAGAATCGACTGTCCTCATATTGTACTCATTATTCATTGAACTTAACATTCACAACGGACTTCAACACAAGGACTTTTTTCCGATGATACAGAAGGTGATTACTCTATTCGGATGCGACATCAGCTTCGTTTCATTGCCTACATGAAAAGCGTCAAAGAAATTTAAAAATCCGAGTACGAGGTTATGAGTGACAGCTAAGAATATGAACAGTCGATACAGTGATAGATAGCTGACTGTTTAATCTCATTTTTTGCTGAATTATGACTAAATATCATGTAGGATGGAAATACGTTTACTATTTCGGCCTATGCGTACGATAGTTAAGGAACAGATTGTCGCATTCCGTCTTTATACCGGTGGATAAACTGTTAGTGGAAGCTACGTACACTAACGTATCAACTTTTGATGTAGAAGCTTCTAAAATATGCTTGTCAACGTTTACGTTCTCCCTTAAAAATTCATAACTGAATAGCATCCATGCAATTTAATTAGTTCCAGGATAGAAAAAAAAAAAACCTGTATCAACGTTGCTACAGGTGAACATTTAATTTGAAAATTATTTATCTTTCTCAGTGTTTAAAAAGATGAGCTAAACATAAAATCTTTGTTTTATATCAATACATTGACAATCGTTCTTAATTAACGAAATCAATTAGAAGGAGCCAAGATTCTTACTATCCAGTGCCGTTTCGGTAGTTGCCTTTTGCTGACTTAGGTTTTAACTGCGTTTTCCGTTTTAAATATTTCTCACTTGCCACTTTTGCATGGTCTGAGAGAAGTAGCAAACAGACGCTTTTTGGTTTTGACATAGCTGATAGTGTAAGATGCGATATTCATTGTCGTTACGCATTGTTTGAAATCATATTATGCCTCACCGATGGAGGTACCAGAAAGACGAATATAAACTCCCAATACCACAGGTTGATGTTATTATTTCTCAACCAAATTCTGACAGTAGATTGAGCTATAAATGTTTCGTTTAAAGGTTATAAATTTTCCTACACACAGATATCACGTATTTCCACGTTCAGTCACATGCAAGTAGGTAGCCGCGGCAATACAGCCACTGTCTCTCCACAACAGATAGTATCTTAAGAAAAACTGTTTCGGTATCTGGTACGTGTGTGTGTGTGTGTGTGTGTGTGTGTGTGTGTGTGTGTGTGTATGTATGTGTGTGTATTGTGGTGTAGAAGGTTGGTACTTACGCGAGATTTTGAGTAACTTAAACCGTGTGTAATAGTGTAGTACTTACGCAGACTTGCAAAAAATCATTTGCAAAGTTTCGTAACCACGTAAATGCCTCATGTTCTACACGGTGAAAGATTTAACGACTGGCACGAGCAACACGCAGCAGTACCGCACTTGCAAAAACCTCTATCTTATATTAGCGCAGAATTACTGGGACAGCGATTTTACGCTGTATCTCTGATCGCAAAATCAGGTATTCAGCACCATTATTTGTAAACAGCGATCATGTTTCCGTACTGAAAACACGGTAGCTTCCAGTTATTTGGCCAGATATGAAAATGTCCTCGATGCGAGAACGATCAGTAGTAAATCCGCTTGCTCCTGCGTTAATTCGCATTATCGTCCTACTCCCATCGTATTGTTCATGATTTCAACGTGCATTTTACAGCTCTTTGTTTCGGATGATAAAAATTGGAGATTTAAGGCAACAGCAGCATTAAAGCCCATTACTGCTAATTATGTGTAGTGTTACTCTCTTAATATTATTACCCGTAACATTTTATCACATTTTTTAGAAGTGATGGATATTGTAACAAGAGCTCCTCTGTGGCATATTTTGCACTTCCATGAAATTGTGAAAGCGTTTGCAGCTATTTTACGTATTTCATGTTTAGTGACTTTTTACAGTGCTATCATACTTTGGTGTAGCCATGTTGTCCTATTTGCCTTTTATCTTTATTCTAATAGGATTATCTTTCTTTACAAACATTGATTAATATCAGATTTTTTCAGGACCATCAACGTTTGGTGTAGCTTTGTTGCTCCACAATTATTTCTGTTTTATTATAATTCGAATAGTCTTCTCTGCGACTCTCATCCAATAACAGATATAACTTATTTATTATATTCCACACAGTGTTTCCTGTTTTTCTGTCCTTTCGCTTCTTTCCCTGCCACTAAGTGATTACTATCTTATCGTTTCCCCTTTTCTCAAATGTTTTTATTTCAATTTTCACGTAATAAAATAACAACATTTTATAATGTATTTTATTGTTTCAACACGCCCCTGAGTTTTCATACACTATTATGTAAAAATAAAAGTAAATGTGAAGTTAAAAAAAAGAAAGAATTTAAGCAGTACCATCTGTCTGATCAGACACACCAAAGCAAGTTTTTAATTCGTAATTACCAATTTAGTATCGAAAAAACTTAGCATTTCAAGTAGTTAGCCTTTATTTGAAAGCTTAGAAATATTTAAAGCACGCTGAGTAACCGTAAACTAAGTCATTTATTACCGGTTATTTAGTTCAATCTAGAGCTATTTACAGTACTGGCCATTAAAAATGCTACACCACGAAGATGACGTGCTACGGACGCGAAATTTAACCAACAGGAGAAGATGCGCTGATATCCAAATGATTAGCTTTTCAGAGCATTCACACAAGGTTGGCGCCGGTGGCGACACCTACAACGTGCTGACATGAGGAAAGTTTCCAACCGATTTCTCATACACAAACAGCAGTTGACCGGCGTTTCCTGCTGAAACGCTATTGTGATGTCTCGTGTAAGGAGAAGAAATGCGTGCCATCACGTTCCCGCCTTTAATAAAGGTCGGATTATAGCCTATCGCGATTGCGGTTTATCGTATCGCGACATTGCTGCTCGCGTTGGTCAGGAACCAATGACTGTTCGCAGAATATGGAATCGGTGGGTTCAGGAGGGTATACGGAACGCCGTGCTGGATTCCATCGGGCTCGTATCACTAGCAGTCGAGATGACAGGCATCTTATCCGCATGGCTGTAACGGATCGTGCAGTCACGTCTCGATCCCTGAGTCAACAGATGGAGACATTTGCAAAATAACAACCAACTGCACGAACAGTTTGACGACGTTTGCAGCAGTATGGACTATCAGCTCGGATACCATGGCTGCTGTTACCCTTGACGCTGAATCACAGACAGGAGCGTTTGTGATGGTGTACTCAACGACGAACCTGGTTGCACGAATGGCAAAACGTCATTTTTTTGGATGAATCCAGGTTCTGTTTACAGCATCGTGATGGTCACATCCGTGTTTGACGACATCGGGGTAAACTCACATTGGAAGCGTGTATTCGTCATCGCCATACTGGCGTATCACCCGGCGTGATGGTATGGGGTGCCATTGGATACACGTCTCGGACATCTCTTGTTCCCACTGACGGCACTTTGAACAGTGGACGTTACATTCCAGATGTGTTACGACCCGTGGCTCTACCCTTCATTCGATCCTTGCGAAACCCTACATTTCAGCAGGATAATGCATGACCGCATATTACAGGTCCTGCACGGGCCTTTCTGGATACAGAAAATGTTGGACGGCTGACCTGGCCAGCACATTCTCCAGATCACTCAGCAATTGAAAACGTTTGGTCAATGGTGGCCGAGCAACTGGCTTGTCACAATATGCCAGTCACTATTCTTGATGAACTGTGGTATCGTGTTGAAGCTGCGTGGGCAGCTGTACCTGTACTTGCCATCCAAGCTCTGTTTGACTCAATGCCCAGGCGTGTCAAGGCCGTCATTACGGCCAGAGGTGGTTGTTCTGGGTACTGATTTCTCAGGATCCGTGCACCAAAATTGCGTGAAAATGTAATGACATGTCAGTTCTAGTACAATATATTTGTCCAATGAATACCCGTTTATCATCTGCATTTCTTCTTGGTGTAGCAATTTTAATGGCCAGCAGTGTACTACATTCTCTGAGCCAAGATATCTTCGCCAGATCCATTGTACGCTGAGTCCTGGTCAGCAGTTTTATTAGCTTCATCGAAGTATCTACGTTAGGAAACTCGAACAGAAAACGTGGTATCAACAGTTCCCTACCACACTTAAATTAACAAGTGCCGGGGTGAGCTACTTCTTTCTGCCGTACGTCCAAAAGATAATGGCGACACTACAATACTTGTCTCCCTTGGAAGACGCGCTCCCGAGCCTCTGGCCGGGAATAGAACTCTGCACGCGACAACGTTATCCAATGTTTATAATTTTCCTACCGTTAGTCCAGAGTCTGGAATTAACTCTGAAGGACTCACCCCTCGGTTTCTACGTTTATTTTTACCCCCTAATTACTCCAAGTTTTCCTCTACAAATAGAAGGCTACATTTCTCGTACTCATTTTCAACAGGCAGATATTCCCTCATAAAATCTTACAACAAAACATACAGCTGCTATTGCGACCTTATGCTAGACATACCTGCATAGTATTTCTCAAAGCATCGCTTAATATCTCAGACATCTCTCAATGACCCCATGCAATTCTCTTCAGTGTTTTAAAACATCTTACATACTATAAATATTTCGTATCACTTCTCGTATTACTATGTACGTCCCTACAACAGTTTCTCACTTTCATCCTCATTCTCAATATCTCATGCTCGATCGGTAATTCATTCCATTCGAGTCCTCACTATCGCCGCGGTAGTCTGGGCGAGCGGCTATGCGCCTAAGGCAGATGAAGGTTACACAGAAGGGCGGTGGCTAATATGGTGAGACTCAAGTCCGTGTCCGTCCACCGTTGTTTTTCCCGATAATGCTGCACATGCCACTGCATCTGTTCTGTTGAAACAGGATCTTTTTGTGTGGGTATGAGCTGGCTTAGGAGGAGCATTAGGTGCGATTTCAACGTATTGCTAAGGTTGATCAAATTTTGTATTGGCAGCATTTATAGTGGTTTGTCCGGCCAGTACAACAGTAGTTGCGTTATGTTTAATCTGCTAATTTCAGTAACAGTGGCTGAGAAGTGAAATGTTGGTGCTGTTATTTCGCATACCACCACTTTAATTAATAACCACAGCCGTGCAGTTACAATCGCGTCGCCCCTGTGTGTCTCCCCTGCTCGTAGCAATTTTCTACCGCCACTGCGGCGCTGTACACAGAGTAGATCCAGTGTACATCTGTTTGTTGAAATGAGGTTGAGTCTCAAGAATATCGCGCGGATAACCCCGGCCGTCCAGCTAAGATCATAGTACAGCCGGGTAATCGATTGTAGTGCCAAAGAGCTGGTATGCCAGAAAAGGCGCACTACGGCTCAAAATCTAGTATAAAGTTAAGTGTCTGGAAGTCTTTACTCACTGTATATGAGAGGAATGTAACCTTGCACGGGAGTGGAAAGCAAGCATTACAAAGAAGGAGAGAACAGAACTGTGGTGGTATAAACTAATGATGAATATTAGATGGACAGAACGAATAATAAATAAGGGGCTACTGAATCGAACTGTGGAAGAAAGTAATTCATAGTTCACACTGAGTAAAAGAAGGACTCGATTGACACGACACATTCTGAGGCATTAAGGAATGATTAGTTTGGTACTGAAATTAAGTGTGGGGGTAAGTCTGAAATATGTAAAGTAGGTTAAAGTGACTGCAGCTTGCGGTGCATACTCAGAGATGAAGAGGTTTGTTCAGTGTGGACGGGCGTGGAGAACTGCATCAAATTAGTCATCGGACTGAAGACCACAACAGCAGCAACAGCAACGAGGGCAATAACTTCTTGTCATACATCTATTTCATCAAATCTTAGTCAATCCGGTGATGCTATCTAGCACTGCGTGCATCCTGTTACATGTTAAAAGTTCCTGCTTAAACGTGTATCGTTCATGACACGTCACAATAAAGAGTATTTACCACGGCATCACAATCTGTACTCTGTGCAGCAAAAAAATGCTCTACTCTGTGAGTGATTATAATCCAACAAATTTTATAGAAAGGATGTATTTTTTAATCTCCTATCATTTCGCCTGTTGCGATGGTGACTAACTGCGAGCGTCGTTAGTATTTAGTTGCAAGGTATTACACAGACTCAGAGATCGATTACTTCTAGCAGCTACGAAGCTGATTACAGGGCACCGTCGTAGGTATTGAATCTAATACTTTAGGCATTCACTTTCATCATTCTTTCCGGCATGTCGGGTTACTTAATGCTTTATTGGAAGACATGTACAGAAAACTTATATCTCTGTGATTGCTACAAATTCAGTTGAGTGTCACGTGTATTGTGAAGCCCATTGTTTGCTTATTTTGAGCTTAATACAGTGTATCGTTTAAGCTTCATGGTTGCTATTTTATGCTCTCTTTGGTCATTTATTTAATTTTTGTGTGTAATCGTGCAGCACGTGTGGGGCGCCATCTTGGACACTCGTTGCCAATATTCCCCTTCGTCAGTTCAGTGTTCATCTCCGACACAGATAACGAAACAATTCAGGCTTTTATATTTTCCCCATGAATTAGTAATAAATATCCCATTTTTCTACGAGTATAATTTTCATGTAAAGTGAAGAAAGTTTCGTCGATGACACCGGGACGGAGAACTGCTACCGCAGATTTTTATGATACGTAAATTAATGTTATCATGTAATACGTACGTGAAGATTATCTTCTTGAATCACATCAGTATTCAATTGTTTTCATTCTTTGACCATTTTTCATGTTCAGGTAATGTGAGTACGTTCAAGGTAAATTATACCCTAGCATCTTGTATAACTACAAATAACTGCACTTACACTCAACAGTTCTAAGAGAACGTTGAAAGCGATTATAGACAGATATTCAGTTAAATGGTCTACTCG
This sequence comes from Schistocerca piceifrons, assembly GCF_021461385.2. Lineage (NCBI taxonomy): Eukaryota > Metazoa > Arthropoda > Insecta > Orthoptera > Acrididae > Schistocerca > Schistocerca piceifrons. The sequence continues at coordinate 601,632,323 of NC_060138.1, forward strand.
TTGCGCGGATATCCTGAAAGTGAGTGCTACAGTGATTCATTCTTTTACTTATTTTTCAGCAATACAGCAATTGCAAACTGATTACTGGGTTAAGTACATTCATATAATAGGGCATAGTCTAATAAATCAGGACTTAGTCTAAGTACCCATGATAGTAGACCATTTCACGTAATAAACGCCTTACAAAATGAATCCATGTAAGGATCAGTTAGCTATCTGAATATTGTTATGGATGAAACAGAATCCTAGAAAGATTGCACAAATCACCCAGGCAAAAGTTAAAGGTAAATTATATTAAATATTAAGCACTTACAGACCGGACACTTGTACGACAGAAATTGCTATACAGTACCACCGTTGTGGGCTCTAGTCTAGGTGTATCTGAAATATAATAGTGTCAAGTCGGGAACAGGTGCAAGAACAGTTCTGCTACTTCAAATACGCCAACAGTGAGATCTGTAATAGTGAATTCCTTTTATCTACTTCCGTGGTATGATGTGAGCCGAACTTACTTTTCATGAAACTAAGCATTACATAATTCATAGGAAATTGCCCCCCCCCCCCCCCCCGCCTCGCCACCAAAAAAAATAAAGACTGTAAAGATTAAAGCAAGCAGTGGTTTTATACTACTTCGTATAAACATTAAAACGTTACATTACGAGGGTCTAAACTGCTAGGACGAGCTCTTGTGAAGCAAATGTACTTCAAGGAAGCCTTTCGATTCAGATTTGAAAATCGGGAATTTTTCATTCTAATTCTTCGGTGCTCGCGGTAGCCTACAGATAATGATTCCTGCAGAATACAACATACCTTCCTCAAACCATTAAACGTAACGTTTGCAATAGCTCATGACACTCGCAGATATAAGCGCTGAATAAAGTAAGAGCATACACCAGTGTTGGGTAAGAGTACGGGGTAATGGAGGAGATTACGAAGCTAAGAAGTGCTGAGGGCTGTGTTTCCAGTGAAAGTAGAAGAATCAGATTGGTTAAACAAAAGGAACGGTATAATCACACTCTAAAAATAACAAGTTTGGAACGGTTATAAACAAGGCTGTTTCTCAATAACCGTTTATAATTTTCAAACGTAGCAATTATAAAGCCAACCACTTGCTAATAACTGTTAGGTACACTGACATTAAGTTCGACACCTACTAAGGGTGTCTTCATCCGCATGAAACGTTGAGAAACCGTAAAATTACACAGCGAGAAAGCAATGGTCAGAATTCAGAACAGCTATGCTCTAGTCAGAAATAAGATAAAATGTGTTTCAGCCGTGTCTCGTATGCCTAGCTAGGAATAACGTCAGAATAACTGTGTCTGATGTCATTCCTAGCTGGAATGACATCAGATATACGTGACTAGGCTGGAATGCATTTTATTTTATTTTTGACTTGAGCATAGCTGCTCTAAGTTCTGACCATTGCTTTCTCACCGTATAATGTTACAGTTTCTCAAAATTTCATTCTGATGAAGACATCGTTAGTTGGTGTCGAAACCTAGGTCAATGTACCTAATAGTTACCTGCAAACTGGTTGGCCGTATAGTTCTTATATTAGAAAAAAATGGCTCTGAGCACTATGGGACTTAACATCTCATCAGTCCCCTAGACTTAGAACTACTAAAACCTAACTAACCTAAGGGCATCACACACGTCCATGTCCGAGGCTGGATTCGAACCTGTAACCATAGCAGCAGCGCGGTTCCGGACTGAATCGCCTAAAACCGCTCGGCTACAGCTGCCTCCCTATATTTGAAACTTGGAACACATTAATATTAAGTAAAATAAGATGAGACGGGAGCAGGGTTACGAGGTTGCTTCTGTAATCCCCTATGTATAGACATGCCCAAATAGAGGGAGCAAATAACGGAGCCCAAGGACAGTGGAAAGAGATGACTCTTGAGAAGTGACACCCTCAGACGAAAATGCAAAGTGTTACACCATGAACACCTGGATCGAACGTTGTCATGTCGATATTGAAGCATTTTCATATACGTGCGATATTTTCGTTGAAATAACATCGTTCCACGAACTTATTTTCAGTACAGAAAAGAGAAATCTCTTCAGATGAGGAATTACGTTAATACTAATAGTACATAATGGCTGGAGCGTGTGCCTAACGCTGCTAGAACTTTCCAGTTGGATATTTCAACACAGAATATGCAAAAGGAAGCGCACCTGCTGTTTATCGCCACCTTCCCAACTCCAAGAAAGATCGAGTCGTTAGCGAGAAGGAAATCGTAGTACCATAACGACAGATCGTACAGGCTATGCGACGGGTGCAGACTAAATAGTGACAAGGGGAATTCAAGACTACAGTGTGGCAAGAGACTCCTCCCAGAAGCACTAGATCACAAGACTGTTGTTCTGACTCTGACGAATTGATGGATCGCAACAGTAAAGGACGGTAAGGATGCCACAGCGTGCCGTCGGGAACAGATATTAAGTTTCCATGTGTCGATTGCCGCCGAAACTGCAGTACAGTCAATGAAGACTTCTTCACGATGTAAACAGGTACACTGAGTATGTTCTGCGGTGTCCAGTACTGATTATCGCTTCTGTCAGCGTGCGTGGACGATATGGAAACGTTCTGAAAAGAGCTAATGAATATGACAGGAAGACTGGTTCGGTAAATGTTATAAAAAGACTGAGTGACCCCAGGATTTGGCAAGAATTGTTTGCCAGGAGCGCCTAATGGCACGTTTCAGCAGGATAACGCTAGACCCAACTCTACCGATTACAGCACAAACGATATAAGGAGTAATGGGTTCTCGACTGAACTGCCCGGACCCTTCATTTATCAAATGTAGAGCATGTTTACGATACGATGAAAAGACGTATACATTAGTACAAAATTCCAACCAGAAATGTTTATAAACACAAGAAGCATATGTTTCAGACGTGACTAGAAACTCCTCAAGACAGCATTCGGAACTTTGATTGCACACTAAAACAAATACGACTATGTATTCGCGTTGCTGATGGTCACTCATCACACTCACGTCGATGATATACATCAGTCCCAAATGAAAGATACATCACTTAATGCCAGGTACGTGATGAATCTCTCCATAAATTTTGATAAATATCGGACGTGCGTTTCATGGTGTAACACCTTCCATCTCCGCAAAGTTTCTAAAGGCAACTGTACGTAATTGTAACGCATATTTTCCTGTAACTGAGGATTTAAAACGCTAAAAATTCTCTTCACAGTGGGCACGAGAACTGTGGGAGGGTGTGAACGCGATAGGACAAGGTGCCAGGATTGCCAGCGCCCGGCCCGTTCCACCCAAGTCCGCGTGGCGAGCCGGCAGGCTGAGTGGCGGCCGTCCATTTGTCTTGGGCCGTGACGTGTGCCGCGGCTCTGCCGGCTATCGGAGACAGTTCTCGTTGTTGCGATGGAACGAAGCACCTGCGATAAATCCATCAGAGGCATCGGCCTCGGCTGCGGTGTGGCGAGAAGCGAGTTAATCTGGGATACGGTCCAATTAGTACCTCTCGAGGATTGGAATTACTTAGAGAATATGAAACGGATGGTGAGACTACTTCAGCATAGCAAAAGTACATTCCTTCAACGTATTAAATGTGCAGATTGTTCCATGGCATTAATAAGCTTCTTACGACAAGTGGGTACATACTGAAACGTGCCACTAAAAGAGCGCAGATGTTAATATTTCACATCCAAACCGAAAACTAAAGGAAAATTATATTTCACACTTCCGCCATTGGTGAAACACTATTACTCCTTGTTCATTATTTCTCTTTATTGAACCATAACAGCGAAGAAAACAAAAAAAACCGTTACGTCAATAATAATGTATCACTTTATTACCGTAGTCGGCAAAGTATAGCCATCTCTAGATCTCTAATCTTCTTAATTACTTTCAACAAGACCCACTAAAGTAGATCTGTCTTGGATCGTAAAAGATGGCGTTCATTGTAAAAGAACAACAGACGTGACCGTCGAATGTATGGAGCCACGTTAATCATTTCAAACGTCTAATGAAGCATAAATGACGCCAGGAAAGTACATACAGGTCCGTTACTAACCACCTCGTCATGGCTGAGGCATCCAAAGTAAAGGAACTTAGATTGATGGAGTGGATGCATAGAACCCAATCAAAAGTGCCCTGACACCTCCATGTGATGTGGAACTGAGCACTATTTGTCAGGAGAGGCTAATCCGCAAGAGGAGTGGAGTGTTACTCGTATAATCTCAGCAGAGAAGCATCAACAGCGGTATTGGTAGACCGGAAGAGGTCGGTGACTTCTCCGGATGTCAACAGGGACGACCCTTCTAGGACTATCTAACTAGACTGTTACAGATGTGATTGTGAAGTGAGAACGTGGAGAAGCAACAGCAGCTAAACCGAGCCCACGTAGAACCCATGTAATGACAGACTGAAGACGATCATTTCGGGGAGGGGGGGGGGGGCGGTAGTAAAAAGTCCAAAATAATGCCACTATTCCAGCTGGTATAATGACTGCGTGTAGCGAGATACAAAGAATGGGGTAGCAGCGCCTCACATTTGTGTAGTCAATGCTAAGCGACGACTGAGGCTGTGAAAAGAGTGACGCCACTGCGCGATGGATGGCGGGAAAGAAGTGATTTGAATCGCAACATTTCCTCTGGAAATCCGAAGGGAGGTTTTGGGTTTGACGAATGCCTAGAGTACGTTACCTGCCGTCATGTGCAGTGCCGGCAGGCTAGAACGGAGGAAGTGGTGTTACGCAACGGGTGTTGTTTTCGTTGTTTGGATATGGTCCCGTTATTGAACTTAAACCCTAAACGCTGAAGCATATGAACATAGTTTACAGTATACTGCACTGTGTACAGTAGATGAATTCTTCGGAGACTATGATAGGTAGTATCATCATGATAATGGAGCATTCATACAGCAACAAAAGTGGGACAGATTTGTTTATCGTGCGGGGAAAGAAGACGCGGAAAACCTGAGTGAGCGTATCGTCGTTTTGCGGTAGATTTTGCCGATGTCGCAGAAACGGTAAACATTGGAGTGGTAGGTGCGCTGAAAATATGTTATAATCCTTATTGTTTCCTGAGAGAACTGATCTCTGTGACATTCTGATATATTTCTACATAAAAGTATCGCACTTAATGCAGGCATATGCTCCATCACGTAATAGAATTTCAGGACGGTCTTGTCTCTCACTGCTAATCTGCAACCACACCGGAGGATAGCCACGTGATGGTATTGCAACGCAACCATCCTACATGATGGTAGTGACAAAATTCGACCGGATAGGTTGTTTACAATCGCTTATCGAGTCCTACTGCTTCTGGAAGTTACCCTCTGTAGTGCTGGTTTAACAAAATCGTGTGCTCCGCAAACTTACAGGCCCTTGCGAGTTACTGCTGTGGTAGCAATAATTTCCAGCGGGTGGTTTCAACCTAAAGGTAAAATTTTGAAGGCAATGTGTAACGCAGTCTGTATAACCACTACAGAAGGCACCAGTGCAGGGTTTAGTAGGGAGCATAGAGCTTTTATTTATTTTTATTTGTCGTCCCAACATGCTAATGAGGTAGGGAATAATTTTTCGGGGTGTGCCTGTCATCTCAAAGGGATATTTTATCAGTCCTATTTTCCATTTTGTTCGGGAGTTTTGGGCACTTTAGCTTTCACCTATTCTTTATGTTTGTAATGATAAAGGGAAGAAATATTCAGTAGAGGATCTAGAGTGGTAGATATTTATTGAGTTCTTATAGCATTTGAACAATTAGCCGTGTATCTATTGGAATAGTTACTGCACACTTATGCCACAGCAGGGGCTCTCATAGTATACATCATGAGAAATGGTCTCTCTAGTCAACAGGATTTAATTTCACCATGTAATTATGGAAAGGGAGAGACCTGGCTTCAGTGGAATTTTATGCAGGCACACAGTTATACCTAAACCCATGCCTTCTATTGATATTACATTTAATTACTATAGGTCACGCACAACAAGTTCAGTAAAAGACACTACAAACGAACTTAGTCAGGGTGGAAGAGTATCTACCTACATATTTCAAATAACTGGTAATTTTGGTTTAATCCTGCGTTCCGAAACAACACCACGTTACCGGACTGGGGGCGCAAGAACATTCACTATCATACAGCGGGAAACTTTTCACAATCTTCACACCCTTCAATAGGCATTAAAATCTGAACTTTTCATAGATACACGAGTTTAACCCATACGTTTTATGTAACGCACTTCATTATAAGAAAATCAAATAGTTATCGTAGGCGGCCTAGGAAACATTTACTAATTATCAGCTTGATGCTTGTTCACAAACGTGGCCAAGTTGGGGTAGCCAACAGAAATGCAAAAATTCTGACAGACGAGATTGTTTCTTCACTCTCTTATACTCACGCACTCATAATTCAGTGTTCCTATTCTCCGCACAAATTTACTGTTTCCGAATTGAACTACATGAAACTGTAGTGAACTACTGTACATTTTTGGAACGGAACTGCATTCTACTAATAAGTCGTTTGCTCCAACCGACCATGTGGCGGGAAACGAAGCACATAAAGAAACCATAACAGAAATAAAAAAAATCGCCTAAAATATCACTATGAAAGAAACACCACATTAAAATACATTAAATGAGTTAACTTCTGTTACCATCAGAGCAATAATACGGCCGTCAGCTTAAGGCCCATGGTGCGTGCCTGACCAATGAACCAACGCAAAGTTCTTACTGAAATTTGACCAAATTACGAAAGTAAACTCCCTTGTGGGGAGGTTCATGGCCATCCCACACTTGATCTCAACATCTGGCCCTTCGTAACGAACACATTTGAAACATTCTAATACCATTGATAATATTACCATAAAATCGATAGCTAAGTCTTCAACGTCGGCGCAGCGCCACTACCGAGGACCCAGTGACCTGCGGGCCACCTCGCCTAACCGTTGCACTTTCAAAAACGGTGGTGGAGGGGGTGGTTCGCCAACCTGACAGAGCCAATACTCGTGCCTTCGCGAGCTCTTTGACCTGACTTGCAAACTTTTTCTTTGGCAAACTTGTACGCGTTTAGGGATTGGTACTACACTAGCACAGAACCGTTCTAGTCATGCACTCCTACGACCTCTGACTAAAGCTTTCTGCTACTTCACATAATTCCTCATTCGTACAGCCCAGGTCACACAAGGGAATGGATGCAGGGAAACATGGCACACAGGACATAAAATAAATACTGTAAATAAACACCGTTCGCTCCATTCTCCCCTGCTTGTTACCCACTGATTTATTTCTGCCGAGTGAAAACACTCTCGCTATTAATTATCTTGTACCGGAAATTTAATGAGAACAATATGGAATGGTACACAAGTTTGTTTCAGTATGTACCGCGGCTGCCAGGAAACGTTTTGTGGTATTCGCAGCGACTGACGCTGCGGCCCAAGTGTCGGCCTTTATGACGCTGTCTGTGGAGGAGAAACGGAACTCTACCTAACCCGGATGTCTAATCGCAGTTGTCAGAGCGTGCTGGCTGAAGAAACTCATGTTTGTGCTTAGTTTCTTTGCCCAACGCAGCGTGGCGGTCACGAAGTGGCACGTAAATACTTTCCGATTCTCCACGCTAATGAATCCTTCAAAAGAAGTGCAGACAACTATAGCAGTTTAGTGGTTTCGTTAGAAAACTTAAGTGTCACTCTGACACTGTTTAAAAAATGGTTCAAATGGCTCTGAGCACTATGGGACTTGACATCTAAGGTCATAAGTGCCCTAGAACTAAGAACTACTTAAACGTAGCTAACCTAAGGACATCACACACACCATGCCCGAGGCAGGATTCGAACCTGCGACCGTAGCTGTCACGCGGATCCAGACTGAAGCGCCTAGAACCGCTCGGCCACACCGGCCGGCACTCTGACACTGGGACGCTAATCACAGAACATGTAATAATTTACAGGTATTTCATCCTTGCTGTATTTGTACATTCTGTGGTTGTACAAAGCAACACAGTAGGTAGTACAATTGTTCAATTAGTTGCTATCTTAACCAAACATTTAAGTACATAATTTAATGAATTGTTGTAAACAATGCAGATATCTGCTGGACGTATCTGACATTGTTGCATAGACACCACTGATGACAAATACTATAATGAATAACGCGAGTTCTCCTTTAGCATAAACTAAATTAGCTCGAACAAGAACACTTTCAAGTCTAAAGCGAAGTATATTAATTGATGCATTGCGTACCAGCTTTTGTGTTGACAGTCACACTCATGGAAACTCAAGCTTCTAACACAACAATGTACTCGCCTCAACAAGACATTAAATGTTGAGTATATCTGCATTTGTGCGTACTGTATTTCGTCGCTTTTCACAATGGAGAAAAGTATACAAAATGGCAGATAACAAAGTGTTCCAAATGCTTGTCAAATTTCCGCAAAATATTCACAGTAAAGGTACAAAACTAATAGAATATTTATGGAGCAACGAATTTCCACTTTCTGTTTACAGAAACAAAGCTACGAAAGAGACTGCATCTTATGGGAAGAAGGGAATTATTATCTGTGGATGTCTTGCTGAATTATTAGAACAGCTGTTAATCTTATAGATCCGTTTGAGATGGAACTACAATCAGTGACGCAAAGATACTTTGAGTCCAATGTTTCATACCCAATACGTGGTTTTACTTATTCCGAAGAATGGCGTTATGCGTCATTGACCTTATTTACTGCTCTGTATGATGTTCTACATGACGTCTTTCATAATAATTAATTTCGACTAGTGCATATGGTTTATAGAGAATGAAAATAATTCAAAAATTTGTTGCTGTAGTCTGATTAAAATTAAATGTTAGATGACGCATCACTCATGCCTCGAAACTTAGCTTCGCAACCAGTGTGTGTGCACACGAGGTCAGCGAAGCTATATGTAGTAATATGTTGAGGAGGAGGCAGTAGAGTGTGCTAATAAGGCTTTCCGAAACATTTGGAATCAGCAGAGCCGCTGCTCGTGATTTTATGCCTATTCCCAATAGTTATTACCTCTAGCTATATTGCTAGAACCGGACATGTCCAGGTGTTAAACACCAATTGAATGTGCAAAAAATGTCTAAATGAGGTGCAAGTGAACCGATTTCTGGCAAAGCGACTGGGCCTCATAACGTTCCCAATCATGTGCAAAAGCCTAAAGCTACACCTTGCTGCACCCATTCGAGGATGATTCATTTTGTGATTGGCAACGCCCCTTATGCACAGCACTTACTCAGAATGCAACGTCGACTGGGATAAGTATGTGAAAACGGAATAGTTGATTCGGGGGACGTCAAGAGATGGTATAAGAACACAGATTTAATCTAATTGTCGCAGACTCACAGTTGTGGGAGGTAGTTAACAAAGAGGGAGATACCATTTCCACTAAACTGTAAAATGAATAAATCTATAGGTTACAGGGAAATGCGTAAAATAAGCATGTAACAAATGTTGTGTGAGCGTCAATGAAACTTAAAGTATGAGTGATGATAGTGACGAAGGGGTCAGTGAAGCTATACTTGCAACAGACTGAACGCATCGTCTTGACCATCTCATATGGCGACTGTTGATGTGGATACCCACGGGAAGTACAATTGGATGTTGCTTGACCGTTAACTTAAGTGTTAAGCAGCAGTGCTTTTAAAGTAGTAGTACTTTCAACCTGTTTCATCGGTTTCCTTTACTTAGATAGTACAAGAAGCGTAATGTGTCTTTAGAATTGTAGCGTACCATAGAAATCAGCCGGGAATTCCATCACGTGGGTAGAATTATCTCTACAATACATGCTATCACTGTCACTAACAGAGCCGGCCGGTGTGGCCGAGCGGTTCTAGGCGCTTCAGTCCGGAACCGCGCTGCTGCTACGGTCGGAGGTTCGAATCCTGCCTCGGGCATGGATGTGTGTGATGTCCTTAGGTTAGTTAGGTTTGATTAGTTCTAAGTCTAGATGTTAAGTCCCATAGTGCTTAGAACCATTTGAACCATTTGTCACTGACATTAGGTGCAAGCATCTGCTGGATCTGCTGGTGTGTGAGCAACCTTGAAGTTTTACTCAGGGCCACTCAAGAAATTAGGGGGGATCATGTTCAATTTTCCAGTTTAGCTTCTTATTTTCATTTCCATTAAACGGATATGTCTTTATGTATTAAATTTTTTATTTAAGATTATGTTATGTTATTTTCCACGGTTGTAACACGTTTTAATTTGTTTCTCTGTTATAAGTAATGTAGGCTACAAATTGGCTGAAACAATGAAATTAAATGAGAAAAAAATTCGACTGATGTTTCATTACACTATCGGCAAAAACTGATCCATAGCAACTATCGCGAAGTACGGGGTGTCCATAATTAAAGTTTCACATTCAAAATTCTGTAGAAAGAGAATTACTGCTCAAAATAAAGTCAAGTTCTACACGGTTACTCCGCAATTCACATTTAATTTCTGCCAGGGGGTTCATCGAATCATTTTCATACTACTTCTCTATCATTCCACTCTCGAATGACGCGTGGGAAAAAGGAACACCAAAATCTTTCCGTTCGAGCTCTGATTTCTCTTATTTTATTAGGATGATCATTTCTCCCTAAGTAGGTGGATGTCTACAAAATATTTTCGCATTCGGAAGAGAAAGTTGGTAATTGAAACTTCGTAAATAGATCTCGCCGCAAAGAAAACCGCCTTTGTTTCAGTGACTGCCACCCCAACCCGGGTATTATATCAGTGACACTCTCACCCCTATTGCGCGATAACACGAAACGAGCGGCCCTTCTTTGCAGTTTTCCGATTTCCTCCGTCATTCCTACCTGGTAAGGATCCCACACAGTGCAGTAATATTCCAGCAGAGGACGGACAAGTGTAATGTAGGCTGTCTCTTTAGTGGGTTTGTCGCATCTTCTTAGTGTTCTGCCAACGAAGCGCAGTCTTTGTTTCACCTTCCCCAAAATAATTTCTATGTGGTCTTTCCAATTTAAACTGCTCGTAATTGTAATTCCTAGGTATTTAGTCGAATTGACAGCCCTTAGATTTGTGCGATTTATCGTTTACCCAAAATTTATCGGATTCTTTTAGTACCAATGTGGATGATCTCACAGTTTTCTTTGTTTAGTACCAACTGCCACTTTTCGCACCATACAGAAATTCTCTCTAGATCATTTTGTAATTGGAATTGATCGACAGATGATTTTACTAGACGGTATATTACAGCATCATCTGAAAACAATCTAAGGGGGTGCTCAGATTATCACCTAGGTCGTTTATGTAAATCAGGAACAGCAGAGGGCCTATGACACTACCTTGCGGAACGCCAAATATCACATCTGTTCTACTCGATGATTTACCGTCTATCACTACGAACTTCTCAGAGGAAATCTCGAATCCAGCCACACAACTGAGACGATACCCCATATTCACGCAATTTGATTAATAGTCGCTTGTGAGGAACGGTATCAAAAGCCTTTTGTAGATCTACACTCCTGGAAATGGAAAAAAGAACACATTGACACCGGTGTGTCAGACCCACCATACTTGCTCCGGACACTGCGAGAGGGCTGTACAAGCAATGATCACACGCACGGCACAGCGGACACACCAGGAACCGCGGTGTCGGCCGTCGAATGGCGCTAGCTGCGCAGCATTTGTGCACCGCCGCCGTCAGTGTCAGCCAGTTTGCCGTGGCATACGGAGCTCCATCGCAGTCTTTAACACTGGTAGCATGCCGCGACAGCGTGGACGTGAACCGTATGTGCAGTTGACGGACTTTGAGCGAGGGCGTATAGTGGTCATGCGGGAGGCCGGGTGGACGTACCGCCGAATTGCTCAACACGTGGGGGGTGAGGTCTCCACAGTACATCGATGTTGTCGCCAGTGGTCGGCGGAAGGTGCACGTGCCCGTCGACCTGGGACCGGACCGCAGCGACGCACGGATGCACGCCAAGACCGTAGGATCCTACGCAGTGCCGTAGGGGACCGCACCGCCACTTCCCAGCAAATTAGGGACACTGCTGCTCCTGGGGTATCGGCGAGGACCATTCGCAACCGTCTCCATGAAGCTGGGCTACGGTACTGCACACCGTTTGGCCGTCTTCCGCTCACGCCCCAACATCGTGCAGCCCACCTCCAGTGGTGTCGCGACAGGCGTGAATGGAGGGACGAATGGAGACGTGTCGTCTTCAGCGATGAGAGTCGCTTCTGCCTTGGTGCCAATGATGGTCGTATGCGTGTTTGGCGCCGTGCAGGTGAGCGCCACAATCAGGACTGCATACGACCGAGGCACACAGGGCCAACACCCGGAATCATGGTGTGGGGAGCGATCTCCTACACTGGCCGTACACCACTGGTGATCGTCGAGGGGACACTGAATAGTGCACGGTACATCCAAACCGTCATCGAACCCATCGTTCTACCATTCCTAGACCGGCAAGGGAACTTGCTGTTCCAACAGGACAATGCACGTCCGCATGTATCCCGTACCACTCAACGTGCTCTAGAAAGTGTAAGTCAACTACCCTGGCCAGCAAGATCTCCGGATCTGTCCCCCATTGAGCATGTTTGGGACTGGATGAAGCGTCGTCTCACGCGGTCTGCACGTCCAGCACGAACGCTGGTCCAACTGAGGCGCCAGGTGGAAATGGCATGGCAAGCCGTTCCACAGGACTACATCCAGCATCTCTACGATCGTCTCCATGGGAGAATAGCAGCCTGCATTGTTGCGAAAGGTGGATATACACTGTACTAGTGCCGACATTGTGCATGCTCTGTTGCCTGTGTCTACGTGCCTGTGGTTCTGTCAGTGTGGTCATGTGATGTATCTGACCCCAGGAATGTGTCAATAAAGTTTCCCCTTCCTGGGACAATGAATTCACGGTGTTCTAATTTCAATTTCCAGGAGTGTATGTATATGGAATCGATCAGAGATCCCTTGTCGACAGCACTCATTTCCTCATGGGAATAAAGAGCTATCTGTGTTGCACAAGAACGATATTTTCTGAATCCGTGTTGGTTATGTATCAATAAGTCATTTTCCACAAGGTGATTCATAATGTTCCCGTGCAGTATATGCTCCAAAATCCTACTGCAAATTGAGGTGAGTGATATGAGTCTGTAATTCAATACTCCTCATTCCATTCTTGAATATTGATGTGACCTGTGCTATTTTCCAGTCTTTAGGAACAGCCCTTTCGTCAAGTGAGCGGTTGTATGCGATTGCTAAGAAAGCGCTATTGTGCTTGCATACTCTGAAAGGACCCTGATTGGTATACCATCTGGACCGGAAGACTTGCCTTTCTTAAGTGATTTGAGTTGTTTTGCAATACCTAACATATCCACTTTTATGTTACTCCTGCTTTATGTCACTCATGCTAAATTTGTGCAGTATGTTATCGATGCATGGGGTAACGCCATGGAGTAAAAATAAAAGATAGAAAATTAACTACAATTTGGTCAATAGATGGCGCTGTAAGCGTCGGAATAAGCACACCAACAGACGCGCTGCTCATGGCTGTTCCTCAGTTTGCGTTTGAAACGCCCAACATGACGTATCCACAAAGGATAGCGCTCTGCTGCTAAAGCTCTTTTACAAGAACCGTAACTGTCTGCTAGTAGCCTTGCTGAGGTTTCGGACACACAAGCCACTGGACCGATGTCGGCAAGGGGTCTGGAGAAAACAACAACAAAATTCGATAAGACTGATTCGGAATCTTGCAGAGGGAGGAAAGCTCTTGATCCGATGTTTGTCGAAGATGTGGTCACAGCACTGCAGGACGGATGGTGCGATGGTGTGCAACGGGAATTGCACGATCGTTGGAAGTGCCTGTAGCACGGCGCATAAAATCCTACGCAACATCTTGCAATGCTATCCATAAAATTTGCCCATATGCAGGAGCTGCTGCCTGCTGACCAGCCAGCAAGAAAACAGTCCGTTCTGGAATTCCTTGCTCACACGGAAGAGGACAATGAATGGCTACGGAACATTCTACTGACAGACGAAGCCCATTTCATCAGTACCACGTCACCCTACAAAGGTGACAGAGTGATGCGGGTACGGCATCATTTATCGTAGGGATGTACTTTTTCGAGAAGACGAGTCCTATGGGGCCCGTTACGTGCGCCGTCACTGATAAAAGTTATGACTTATGAGAGTCCTTTGCGCACCAACGTCATTCCAGCCCTTCAACAGCGAGGATGTGCGGGTAGGATCATTTGTATGCAAGATTCTCCTCGCACATGGCGCAGACAGTGAAGCGGCTGCCACAGAGGAATTTCATAAGTGCTATTATTATCAGCCGTCATTTCCCCACAGCCTGGCCGTCCTCATCACCTGATGTTAATCCGTGCAACTTCTGGCTATGTGGTTACCCGAAAGATGTGTTCAATGCTTCAATTACGAAAGTTGCTGAATCGAAGGCAAGCACTGCGCTGCGCATCCAGTCTGTTGTGGAACATGCTGTTCCTCGAATTCAATCTGTGGCAGAAAACGGTGGACATAATACTGAACATGGTCTGCATAAGTCTCACGACATAAGCCGATGTCACTTTGATCTCTGTTTTTTATTCAGTTTTTTGCCCCAGGACAATAAAAAGAGGCGACATTTTGCTTCTTGGGCGGTTTTGGCCCTAGAACAATTACAAATCAGTGTCACTTTGCCTTTTGTACTGTGTTTGGCCTCTGGGACGGTAAAAACCGGTATTTCCATCGGTTGCGGTGAGGCATTGACCTGGTGGATGGGCCAGCCTAACTAAGAGTACCACAGCTGTTGAATGTCTAACTTCAGGGTCATGTACTTTCAACAGTACAGTTGGTGTAATGTACAACTCAAAACATAGCCGTAGTACTGCAATTCACCTGTCATTTGCAGCCAACTCCTTTGACGCGGCTTACAGCGCCAACTATCAGTGATATGTTCATCAAATTTTTTTGTTGTGGAACATTTTTCCCTGCGTAAATAATAAGCGGTACAACTTTGGCATCAATCTTAGCAGTGGTTCTCTTTCTACAGCGTTTTGAAACCGAAAATTTAATTATGGGCACCCTATATATATAGGAGTATCCATCCGTAGCAGCCAAAACAGAAATTACCAAGTAAACCAAATCGTACTGAAATGGTACTGTAAGCTCTATTTCATATGATCAGACGACTGGTATCTCAAAGCAAGTTATAAGTCACGAGTTACACTGAATCTCACCCTTTTTCTGTTTTGAGCAACCTCTGCAAGAACGATGAGCCTGGTAATTCACTTACTTATCATCTATAGATACCTTTTAACAAACTTTCCAACCAGCAGACCTATCTGTCGATGTATCATTTAGTTAGAAAAGCTCCGCAGGAACCAGAGACTATACTCCACCCCGAGTAAGCTACGCCACTCTTGGTGTAGTTTAGTAATCGCAGAGTTAACAGAGAACTCAGGACGTGTCAGAGATGTTCCGTTGTTCGGAATCACACAGCCCTGCAGTTGGCGTCATACGTCACGGCTACAGCTATCTTCTCCCAGCATCGAAAAGTGGCCCACCGAAATCTGCGGATCTATCGGAGCTTCACTGGTGGCCGTTTCTGTCAGTGTGACATGGCTTTTTCGTTAAGCTTACTGTAATAGTTTGGTAGTAGGCTTCAAGACTTTATTTAGTCATATCTTTCAAATTAATCAATATTCGTGTGTAGAAGGCATATTCGTAAGGTTTCTTTTGTCTGTGAGGTAGTGCCCCTGCGCGCACTTAAAGGTGAGGGAACTTAGAAAGTTATGCTCTACCTTCTATTTAATTTTAAATAAGTGTCTGATCGGAAACTTTTAAAATCTTTTCTATAAAAATTCGTGTGATTTTAATGTGTACGTTCACACCTTAATCTCGATAGTTTTTTTTTTAACAGGCCGCGTGGCACGTTAATCGATCAAAACTCATCCTGAAGTGTTTAAATGAATGTATCATTTCCTTAAGCCATTGCATTTAGTCATTTCTCGGCCGAATTTCTGGGAATATTATTACCGAAGCTAAGAGATTCAGTGCTGTACATAAGACTCCATGGCAGAACCTGCCACGTGTCCTTTAATTGTCACCAAAACCGCAATAATGTGTTTCAGATTGTCGTACATGAAATTATGAGCTAAGTGAGTGCTGACATGCACAACGAATTTCTCCTCGTTTGGTATTTGTAGAATTTAACGTGCTGTTTCTTCGGTTCAGTTTCGTACCAGCGGCATGCCCGTATTCGCCTAGTTTCCCCCATAGTCAGTTTCATTATAGCAATTTCGCTCCTCACATTGTTCTTAGTAATTTTATCTGAGAAACCTAGCGTACTAATTCTCAACAGACTGAATGAATTGTCTGTTAACTCTGTCTCATACCATTCTTCCTCTCCATCGTGTATATAAAACATTGAATGTGAATTATCAGAATTTTAGAGTATCACGTAATTAATACATTTCTGTTGCTGTCGACATTTAATTAGTTGAAGCCACTAATTTGGCCTTTTATCGTAAGACCCCATGGCTACAGTGTTTAAAAATTATAAATGTTAGTTGTCGTGATTATGGAATTAACATCTTTTAATAATGAACGGTATAGACACGAACTAAACGTCTCCCCGCAAACTAACCAGTTTTTGCTAGAAAGGCAGACGAATTTAAATATTTACATTCACATAAAATTAAATTTACTGTTTAGCTACTGTGGTAGTGGAAGTTAGCGTACCGCTTAAAACTGATGTTAATAATGTGTAGTAAAAAAGCTGATATAGGTTCTAATTGTTTCTTATCTATTTGATTCACACGAGCTCATTGATAAGCAGAATATGGGTTAATACATGTTAGCTATTCCCATTAGTATCTGTGTAACAAGAAGAAAATGTGTGTGTTTGTCACCAAAAACTTTTCATTTTACAGTACGGAAGATCCTCACTAAATTAATGAATTTGTTGTGCTATCTAAATTCAAAAAAAGATCGTTGCAAAAGATATTGATTTTACTCACGAATTTTACTTCCAGTTCCTCCTCCCATTCTGACTGATTCGGGGAAGTACCGTACAAGTCAACCTCTCTAACGGGGTAAATACAGTTATTAGGGTTGAAAAAAAGTAGTTTTCAAAGTCTGTCCCAAAAATTCTTCGTTTCTTCAGCTTACAGAGTTGTAGAAAACCTTCGAATATTCCACGATCACTTCGTCAATTACTTCGAACTTGTAGCTTTCTGAATGGTACAGTTAATTTGACATATATTTTTCATTCTTCTATGTCACTGAACTAGATTGAAAGTTTGTCGTACTTGTTAAGCAATGTTAGCACTTTAGTTGCTCGCCTTCGATCTATTCGTTCTTTGAATTTCGTTGTATCAATGTGTGTACAGACGACTTTCTGGAGCTCTTTGAGTGCGATTTCTGAGGCGACTGTCTTTCATTTAGAAATGGCGAAGCACATTGCTTCTTGCAGAACTTTGAGCAGATGGAAACAAACACAGGACTCGTAATTTGCTGGGGAACGATGATAATCGTAACCACACACAACGCTTCCTGGTGAGTAAGTGAAAAGCGATTTCGGTCCTACAGAATCTATAGCAAGTAGTGGAATTGTGATCTGTCACATCTTAATGTTTAAGGAAATAAAAAGTTACTTTCAGTGTGTGTGTAGCAGAGAAGTGCACTCACAAGCTGTTCTCTTAAACCTAGTGTAACAAGGTGTGAATCTCGATACACAAATAACAAGATGGGGTAAAAATTTCCCCCACGTCTTTGTAAATTATCTCTGTTAAGGAAAAGGTTCTGGAATAAAATAAAGTAATAATCAAACAATATGCAACGTTTATTGTAACGTATTGTTAGTATATCACAATATGAAAAAGCAAATAATAATAATATCAACTTATTTTGTTGTATAGTAGTTGTCGTGTATGGAAATATGAGACTGCACTTATCTATAGCATGCCACTAAAATTTTTTATAACATTCCGAAACACAATAGAACATATCATTAGGCATAAGAAAAATTGAAGGTAGTTTTTAGCATAATATCACAAATAAAATGTAAAATCGTAAAAAATATAAAGCTAACAATTACAAAAAATAGTTCCTCAAGTAAAAGGATGTACAATTTGTTAATTAATTTCAAAATTTGATGAAATTTCGAACATATCAATCATTTTGAAACCAAACTTTAATGGTAACTTTGACAAATATTTTTCCGATGTTCTTTGCACACTGGATTCGAGTAGACACAGCATTCAAAGGAACTTTTCCGGTCTTCTTTTCAATTGCAAGGAAAGCATCGTCCACTTTCTGTTTGTTTTTTTTGGTGGTTTTTGGTGGTGGTGGTGGGGGGGGGGGGGAGGGATCGTTTCTTGTTATGCTGTTGATCTTGGAATATCACTGTCAAAATTTGTTCCATAGTTATGCGAAGCCCTTTGGACTTCGAGTAAATTTTTTCTCGTGAGTACGCCTTTCATTTCTATTTCAGTCAACACAAAGGCCAATGACTTGAGAAAATCACTTCAGCTGGTTGAGCCGCCATTCGTCCTATACAAGAATAAAGCGATTATTCCTGACGCATATATTGCATTGGTCAGCGCCTGGTGTTTCGTGCCATGGTCTTCTTGTGGCACAGTAAATCAAGTTCATCGACTCCCCCTTTGTTTTGATTGTAAAAAGTATTATGTTCTATTTCTTTGCATTCTCTTCTGTTTCACCAATCTCACCTAAAGTTGACAAAACAAGAAACGTTTTTCTTTTTCTTTGGAACGTGTGACTCCAAAATCTTTTCTCTTCTGACCTAGTCTTGGTTTGAAGTAGGGACTCTGTGATATCTAATATGTTACTGCGTAAGGAGCCAACCATTGTGAAATTTTTTTCGGTCAGTTTGTTGGCTACTTCACAGGTAGCTAACCAGTTGTCCACCGTAATGATCCGGTTGGTTCCATACATAGGTTCACATAATTTCGTTGTATCACATGTAGGAATTAAAACACATTTATCCCCAGTCCCTTTTCCGAAATATGGGACCGAACGAGGTGGCGCAGTAGTTAGCACACTAAACTCGCATTCGGGCGGACGGCGATCCAATCCCGCGTCCGGTCATCCTGATTTAGATTTTCCGTGATTTCCCTAAATCGCTTCAGGCAAATGCCGGAGTGGTTCCTTTGAAAGGACACGGCCGATTTCCTTCCTCATTATTCCCTAATCCGATCAGACATATGACCTCGCTGTTTCGTATCTTCCTCCAAATCAGCCAACCAATCGACCAACCCGAAATATTGTATGCCCACATAAAAGTAATACATCTTCGCGTCACATAATAAAATTATCTTTAGCCGACATTAGTCCTGCTCGCTTGGCAGATAAATTTTGAATGGGGCACTTGCCTCGGAAGCTAAGGAGTGATTCGGCAATGGTTAGGAGAGCAGAGGGGGTCTATAGTTCTAGACTATGCTTGACAAACGTACACCATAAATCATGGAATGCAGTGAACTTGTCTGGCGTACTTCTTTGCAATCTAGTGTGTTGGTCATCAAATCTTAGATGATTGATCAAAAAGTCGAGTCGGTTTTCGTCACGACTCCTCGGTAAAATGGAAACTCGGTTACTACCGACCACGTATCTGTGCAACTGACATGAGAATCATTACAGCTCTACTCTACTCATTTTGGTTGGCATCTCCAGTCTACCATTTCGGTGATGTGAATTTCGTCCTTGGTTTGTGTACGTAACTATTAGTGAAACCATGTCATTGGTAAACAAGAGTTCAAATAATTTCACGGAAGACGCTTCGTTTGTTGCCCCGCCCAGTGCACCAGGTACTTGTGCACCATGTACTTGTTAAACAGTGATCGAGATTATAGCTGCTTCAACGTAAACAACAATACTGAATGGAAACGCAAACAATGACTCCCGTCTGAGAAGCCAGTAGTACCAACACAGGATAAAAAATTACGTGGACTGGGATAATTTTTTACCTCACCTTGTTATTCTAGGGTTAAGCGTTGGCTGTAAAGCAGCATTTACATATGAAAAGTGTTGAAGCACTGGAGATTTCTGAAACAGTACAATGATTGGAGAAAAGAAAAGGGCGCTTGGGAGAAGTTCTTCGCACTATTTGCTTAGGACAAGATTTATTAAGCATCAGGATAAATTATAGACTGGTGGCTTTTGTACCCAGGTCGAAAAGCACTGCATGAGAAAGCTTTGGATATATCTGAACCCAAAAACATAACATTGGCAGTGCTAGAAGCAATAAAACCAGTTGTAGCGGTCTATGTGACCCAAAATTACCAAAATGATCTGTGGATGGATTCATCCAAAAATATAAAAAGTCATTCCCTTGCAAAATCTGCATGTCCTAAGACTGGCTTTTATGGAAAAGAATAGTGTAAATAGGGACAATCTGCTGTGATTACTGACAGTTGTGGATAGGACTGTAGATTAAAAGTTATTGAAGGGCTAAAAATATCTGTGGGGCAAAATACGATAATACATTTGAAAAATGAAGGAAACTAGAGAAGAAATATTAAAAATCGAAATATTCCACTAAGGATGCACGGAGAGCAAGAAAGAGGCTTAAACTTACAAATTTAGTACGGAAAGATGAATAACAAGGAGTGCACTATTGACCTGAGCAGTTTTAATTGAAAGACTAATTAAGTCTAATGGGTGTAATTATGGTTTGGAAAGAGGTTAAGGAACTCAGTTTATTATAAAATGCTGTCTACAAGGAATGACTTGATGGTCCTTGTGAATGTTGTACCTAGCTATTTTGTTGTGGTTGTGGTCATCAGTCCATAGACTGGTTTGATGCAGATCTCCATGCTAATCTATCCTGTGCAAGCTTTTTTATCTCCCTGTACCTACTGCAACCTACATCCTTCTGAAACAGTTAAGTGTATTCATCTCTTGGTCTCCATCTACGACTTTTACCCTCCGCGCTGCCCTCCGATACTAAATTGGTGGTCCCTTGTTGATTCAGAATATGTCCTACCAAGCGATTCCTTCTTCTAGTAAAGTTGTGTCACAAATTTCTCTTCTCCCCAATTCTGTTCAATACTTCCTCATTAGTTATGTGGTCTACCCATCTAATCTTCAGCATTCTTCTGTGGCACCACATTACGAAACCTTCTATTCTTTTTTTGTCTAAACCATTTATCGTCCACGTTTCACTTTCATACATTGCCACACTCCATACAAATACTTTCAGAAACGACTTTTCCTGACACTTAAATCTATACTCAATGTTAAACAAATTTATCTTCTTCAGAAACGCTTTCCTAGCCATTGCGAGTCTACATTTTATATCCTCTCTACTTCGACCATCATCAGTTATTTTGGTCCACAAATAGCAAAACTCCTTTACTACTTTAAGTGTTTCATTTCCTAATCTAACTCGCTCAGAATCACCCACTTAATTCGACTACATTCCACTGTCTTCGTTTTGCTTTTGTTGATGTTCATCCTAAATACTCCTTTCAAGACACTGTCAATTCCATTCAGCTTCTCTTAAAGGTCCTTAGCTGTCTCTGACAGAATTACAATGTCATCGGCGAACCTCAAAGTTTTAATTTCTTCACCGTGGATTTTAATTCTTACTCCGATTTTTTCTTTTGTTTCCTTTACTGCTTGCTCAATAGACAGATTGAATAACGTCGGGGATAGGCTACAGCCTTGTCTCACACCCTTCCAAACGACTGCTTCCCTTTCATGCCCCTCGGCTCATATAACTGCCATCTGGTTTCTGTACAAACTGTAAATAGCCTTTCACTCTCTGTATTTTACCCCTGCCACTTTCAAAATTTCAAAGAGAGTATTCTAGTCAACATTGTCAAAAGCTTTCTCTAAGTCTACAAATGCTAGAAACGTAGGTTTGCCTTTCCTTAATCTAGCTTCTAAGATACGTCGTAGAGTCAGTATTGCCTGCGTGTTCCAACATTTCTACGGAATCCAAACTGATCTTCCCAGAGGTCTGCTTCTGTCAGTTTTCCATTCGTCTGTAAAGAATTCGTGCTAGTATTTTGCAGCAGTGGCTTATCGAACTGATAGTTCGGTAATTTTCACATCTATCAACGCCTGATTTCTTTGGGATTGGAATTATTATATGTTTCTTGAAGTGTGAGGGAATTTCGCCTGTCTCATACATCTTGCTCACCAGATGGTAGAGTTTTGTCAGGACTGGCTCTCCCAAGGCCGTCAGTAGTCCTAATGGAATGATGTTTACTCCCGGGGCCTTGTTTCGACTCAGGTCTTTCAGTGCTCTGTCAAACTCTTCACGCAGTACCATGTCTCCCATTTCATCTTCATCTACACACTCTTCCATTTCCATAATATTGTCCTCAAGAACATCGGCCTTGCGTAGACCCTCTGTATACTCGTTCCACCTTCCTGATTTCCCTTCTTTGCTTAGAACTGGGTTTCCATCTGAGCTCTTGATATTCATGCAAGTGGTTCTCTTTTCTCCAAAGGTATCTTTAATTTTGCTGTAGGCAATATCTATCCTACCCCTGGTGATATACTCCTATACAACCTTACATTTGTTCTCTAGCCATTCCTGCTTAGCTATTTTGCACTTCCTGTCGATCTCATTTTTGAGACGATTGTATTCCTTCTTGCCTGCTTCATTTACTGCATTTTTGTATTTTCTCCTTTCGTCAATTAATTTCAGCATCTCATCTGTTACCCAAGGATTTCTATTAGCCCTCGTCTTTTTACCTACTTAATCCTCTGCAGCCTTCACTATTTCATCTTTCAAAGGTACCCATTCTTCTTCTACTGTATTTCTTTCCCCATTCTTGTCAATCGTTCCCTAATGCTCTCCATGATACTCTCTAAATCCGCTGGTCCTGTCAGTTTATCCACGTCCCATCTCCTTAAATTCCCACCTTTTTGCAGTTTTTTTTAGTTTTAATCTGCAGTTCATAATCAGTGGGTTGTGGTGAGAGTCCACATCTGCTCTTCGAAATGTTTTACAATTTTGAACGTTGTTCCTGAATCTCTTTCTGACCATTATATAATCCATCCCAAAGCTGTCAGTATTTGAAGGCTTCTTCCATGTATACAACCTTCTTTTATGATTATTGAACCAAGTGTTAGCTATGATTAAGTTATTCTATGTGCAAAATTCTACGAGGTGGCTTCCTCTTTCATTCCTCACCCACATTCCATATTCACTTACTACGTTTCCTTCTCTTCCTTTTCCTACTACTGAATTCCAATCACCCATGACTATTAAAATTTCGTCCGCTTCACTATCTGAATAATTTATTTTCTCACATCATATATTTCATCAATCTCTTCACCCTCTGCGGAGCAAGTCGGCATATAAACTTGTACTACTGTGGTAGGCTTTGGTTTCGTATCTATCTTGGCCACAATAATGCGTTCACTATGCTGTTTATAGTAGCTTACTCGCATTTCTAATTTTTGATTCATTATTAAACCTACCCCTGCATTACCTCTATTTGATTTTGTATTTATAGCCCTGTATTCACCTGACCAAAAGTCTTGTTCCTTCTGCATCCGAACTTCACCAATTCCCACTATATATAACTGTATCGTATCCATTTCCGTTTTTAAATTTTCTAACCTACCAGCCCCATTAAGGGATCTGACATTCCACACTCTGACCCGTAGAACGCCAGTTGTCTTTCTCCTGATAACAAAGTCCTCCTGAGTAGTACCCGCACGGATATCCGAATGGGGGACTATTTTATCACCGGAATATTTTACCCAAGAGGATGCCATCACCATTTAACCATACAGTCAATCTGCATGCCCTCGGGAAAAATTACGCCTGTAGTTTCCCCTTGCTTTCAGCCATTCGCAGTACCAACACAGCAAGGCCGTTTTGGTTAGTGTTACAGAGCCAGATCAGTCAATCATCCAGACTGTTGCCCCTGCAACTACTGAAAAGCCTGCCGCCCCTCTTCAGGAACCACACGTTTGTCTGACCTCTCAACAGATACCCCTCCGTTGTGGTTGCACCTACGGTACGGCTATCTGTATCGTTGAGGCACGCAAGCCTCCCCACTAACGACAAGGTCCAAGTTTCACTGGGGAGGGGGGCGGGGGTACAGGACCAAGGTATTACAGCTATAAAATCCAATCCAAATAGACTAAATGTAACATTTAATAACATTTTGAATTATCAAGGAAACCCTAAATATCAATAGTTTTGCAAAATTACATTTTAATCATTAATGAGAAACTTGCCAAACTCTTTTTCTGTCTTTGCCTCTAAGTACAATTTTTCTCACAATAAGTTGTATATAAATATCTTTCATACATGTCGAGGAAAAAAAGAATGTTCCTTTACTTTATTGTTCGATGTCTGTGGTTACTCTAAGTAAAACAGAAAAATATATGAGCAGTATAAAAGTCAGTGAAAACAGACATATCACTTTTCGAGAAAACTGCCACATATACGAAGCACTACCACACAATAAATAGCAACTTAATACTCATATAATTGTTGGAGACACACATTTTACTAAATCACTGAGGAAAAAAAGCCTTTCCCCTCTCCCGTCCTTCCCACTCTCCCGCCTCTCTCTCTGTCTCTCTCTCTCTCCCTCTCTCTTTTCCTCACTTCAATTGCACCTCTACCTGCTCACCCTTTTTATCTGACTCATTACTGACTCAGTCTCACTCCCGATACTATTTATTCACTGTTCAGTACGTTTAGTCAGGTCCCCTTAAACCCCCACGACGTAGCCGCCCACCACTTAGGTATTCTACTGTAAACTATCCTTCATATCGCTTACATGTTAAATGAATACAAATGGTAATAATATAAATGACAATGCATTCATGTGTCGCAAGTGTATTACGTCATTTAATTATGTTACTATGTACATAATTATTTGATATGTTATTGAAATGAAGGGGAAGTTCTGAATTACAGAAATCAATAGATTGAGTGAATAAGACAAGCGGCTATGCTAGAACACAACACGCAAAAAAGGGCACACGTTTAGCCAGAAGACTTCAAACACACATATGTGTTTCTCAGCAAGAATTGTGTGATAATGCGGAGTTAAGTCAATGCCAGTAGTGCCAAAGGAGGAAATAACTCAAACATTTGGAAGCAGACGAAATTTTCTGATGTGAGCGAAAATTGGGTCTAACATGCCTTTAAAAAGTCAACATCTTTAGTGACGTACTGATTTTAGATCTAAGAAGTAGGCCAAATTCTATTTTTCTCATTACAGACCATTGATGATATGTTATAAAAAGCGAAACACGTTTGTGACAAAAGTTCTCATATTCTTGTAGTTTCATTGATGGATTTAAAAAACCTTAAATTCCGAACGGTCCACAAAAGGCAGTATGCTACAACAAGTTTATTTTCACATTCAAGGTAGTGTGGTGTATACACGTAACCCGCCACTTGACACCGTCGGTAGCCCATTTAGCTGTCACTGGTCGCCGAGATTAAAAATTCTGTTCGTCCTGTGTTGGCAGCCTATTACTTGAAGTCTTAAACGAAGGAAATCTGACAGCTTGTGAGGCACCTTTAGAGCGCCACATGGAGACATCAAACAACAAGAAACATGGACCTTGCCGTTGGTAGCGAGCCTTGCGTGCCTCAACGACACAGGTAGCCGTACCGTAAGTGCAACCACAACGGATGGGTATCTGTTGAGAGGCCAGACAGACGTGTGGTTCCTGAAGAGGGGCAGCAGTCTTTTCAGTACTTGCTGATCTGGCTCTGTAATACCGAAACGGTCTTGCTGTGTGGTACTGCAAACGGCTGAAAGCAAGGGGAAACTACAGCCGTAATACTTCCCGAGGGCATGCAGCTTGACTGTATGATTAAATGATGATGGCGTCCTCTTGGGTAAAATATTCTGTAGGTAAAATAGTCCCCCATTCGGATCTCCGGGCGGGGACTACTCAAGAGGACGTCGTTATCATGAGAAAGAAAACTGGCGTTCTACGGATCGGAGCGTGGAATGTCAGATCCCTTAATGGGGCTGGTAGATTAGAATATTTAAAAAGGGAAATAGATAGGTTGAAGTTAGATATAGTGGGAATTAGTGAAGTTCGGTGGCAGGAGGAACAAGACTTTTGGTCAGGTGAATACAGGGTTATAAATACAAAATCAAATAGTGGTAATGCAGGAGTAGGTTTAATGATATATAAAAAAAATAGGAGTGCGGGAAAGCTACTACAAACAGCATAGTGAACACGTTATTGTGGCCAAGATAGAGACAAAGCCCACGCCTACCACAGTAGTACAAGTTTATATACCAACTAGCTCTGCAGATGAAGAAATTGATGAAATGTATGATGAGATAAAAGAAATTTTTCAGGTAGTGAAGGGAGACGACATTTTAATAGTCATGGGTGACTGGAATTCGACACTATGAAAAGGAAGAGAAGGAAACGTAGTAGGTGAATATGGATTGGGGCTAAGAAACGAAAGAGGAGGCCGTCTGGAAGAATTTTGAACAGAGCATAACTTAATTATAGCTAACACATATTTCAAGAATCATGAAAGAAGGCTGTATACATGGAACAACCCTGGAGATACTAGAATGTTTTTCATCGATTATATAATGGTAAGACAGAGATTTAGGAACAAGATTTTAAATTGTAAGACACATCCACGGGGAGATGTGGACTCTGACACAATCTATTGGTTATGAACTGTAGATTATAACTGAAGAAATTGCAAAAAGGTGGCAAGTTAAGGAGATGGACCTGGATAAACTGAAAGAACCAGAAGTTGTACAGAATTTCAGGGAGAGTATAAGGGAACAATTGACAGGAAGGGGGGAAAGAAATACAGTAGAAGAATAATGGGTAGCTTTGAGAGATGAAATAGTGAAGGCAGCAGAGGATCAAGTAGGGAAAAAGACGAGGGCTAACAGAAATCCTTGGGTAACAGAAGAGATGCTGAATTTAATTGACGAAAGGGGAAAATACAAAAATACAGTAAATGAATCAGGCAAAACGGAATACAAACGTCTCAACAATGAGATCGACAGGAAGTGCAAAATGGCTAAGCAGGGATGGCTTGTGCGCGAACACCCCCCACCACCCACTCGCCACCCATCACCACCGACACATCGGTACACAACGCGCATAGCGCAGCAGCGATCTTTCTATTATGTGGGCAGTGTATCGTGGCAGGTGGCAGTCGGTCGCGACCGCAAACAAGCATGAACGAAGACTGTACATGGCGGGGGGGCGGGGGGGGCGGGGGGAGGAGCGGTGCTGGAGAATAAGCCCGCCGACCACTCGAAGAGCTGCCATCCCACGTCCGCTTTCTGTACTTCCACGAATGCAGAAATGACATGACGGTCAAAGGAGCGGCTGACTCCTTTTCTTGTCTACGTCTAAATCTACATGGTTACTCCACAATTCACACTTAAGTGCCTGGAAGAGGATTCATCGAACCATTTTCATACTACTTCTCTGCCATCCGACTCTCGAATGGCGCGTGGAAAAAAAGAACATTTAAATCTTTCCGTTCGAGCTCCGATTTCTCTTATTTTATTATGATGATCATTTCTCCCTACGTAGATGGATGTCAACAAAGCGTTTTCGCATTTGGAAGAGAAAGTTGATGATTGAAATATGGTAAATAGATATCGCCGCAAAGAAAACCGCCTTTGTTTCAGTGACTGCCACCCCAACTCGCTTATCATATCAGTGACACTCTCACCCCTATTGCGCGATAACACGAAACGAGTTGCCCTTCTTTGCACTTTTACGATGTCCTCCGTCGATCCTACTTGGTAATGATCCCATACTGCGCACCAATATTCCATCAGAGGACGGACAAGTGTAATGTAGGCTGTCTCTTTAGTGGGTTTGTCGCATCTTCTAAGCGTTCTGCCAACAAAGCGCAGTGATTGTTTCGCCTTCCCCACAATATTATCTATGTTGCCTTTCCAATTTAAGTTGATCGTAATTGTAATTCCTAGGTATTTAGTCAAATTTACAGCCTTTAGATTTGTGCGATTTATTGTATACCCAAAATTTATCGGATTTCTTTTAGTACTCATGTGGATGATCTCGGATTTTTCTTTGTTTAGTGCCAATTGCCATTTTCCGCAACATACAGAAATTCTCTGTAGATCATTCTGTAATTCGAATTATCGTCTGATGATTTTACTACACGGTAAATTACAGCGTCATCTTCAGACAATCTAAGGGGGCTCCTCAGATTATCACCTACATCATTTATGTAAATCAGGAACAGCAGAAGGCCTATGACACTACCTTACGGAACGCCAGATATCACTTCTGTTCTACTCGATGATTTACCGTCTATCACTACGAACTTCTGAGAGTAAACCTCGAATCCAGCGACACAAGTGAGACGATACTCCATATTCACGCAATTTGATTAAAAGTCGCTTGTGAGGAACGGTACAAAAGCCTTCTGGAAACCTAGGAATAAGGAATGGATCAGAGATCCCTTGTCGACAGCACTTATTACTTCATGGGAGTAAAGAACTAGCTGTGTTGCACAAGATCGATATAATCTGAATCCGTATTGATTATGTGTCAATAAGTCATTTTCGTCAAGATGATTCATAATGTTCCAGTACAGTATATGCTCCAAATTCCTACTGCAAATTGAGGTCAATGATATGGATCTGTATTTTCAATGGGTTCCTCCTATTTCCTTTCTTGAATAATGGTGTGACCTGTGCTACTTTTCAGTCTTTATGGACAGACCTTCTGTCAAGTGAGCGGTTGTATATGATTGCTAAGAAAGGCGCTACTGTGTCTTCATACTCTGAAAGGAACCTGACTGGTATACCATCTGGACCAGAAGACTTGCCTTTCTTAAGTGATTTGAGTTGTTTCGCAACGCCTAAGATATCTACTTTTATGTCACTCATGCTAACAGCTGCTCTGATTTCGAATTCTGGAATATTTACTACGTCTTCTTTCGTGAAGGAATTACGGAAAACTGTATTTAGTAACACTGCTTTAGTAACACCATAATCGGTAATATTTCTATCAGTATCGCGCAGTGGCGGTATTGACTGTTTTTTGCCACCGGTGTACTTTATATACGACCAGAATCTCTTTGGTTCTTTACCATATTTCGAGCATTGTTTCATTGTGGAAACTATTAAAAGCATCTCGCATTGACATCCGCAATAAATTTTGAGCTTCTGTGAAACTTAGCCAGTCTTGGGGATTATGCGATCTCCTGAATTTGGGATGCCTTTTTCGTTGCTTCTGCAACAGTGTTCTGACGTGTTTTGTGTACCATGGTGGATCAGTCCCGTCTCTTATTATCTTATGCGGTATGAATCTATCTATTTCTGTCGATACTGAATCTTTGAATTTGAGCCATATCTGATCTACACCTACATAGTTAGCTTGGAAGGAATGGAGGCTCTCTCTTAGGAAGGCATCAAGCGAATTTTTATCTGCTGTTTTAAATACATATTCTTTGCGTTCATTTTTAGTGGTTTTGGTTGATATGGTTTTGAGCATCGCTACAATGACATTGTTTTTACTAATCCCTGTATCCGTCATGACGCTCTCTATTAGAACAAGATTATTTGTGGCTAATCTGTCAAGTGTGTTTTCGCAATCATTTACAATTCGTGTGGGCTCATGAACTAATTGTTTAAAGTAATTGTCAGAGAAAGCATTTAGTACAATTTCGGAAGATGTTTTCTGTCTGTCTGTTGTGATTTCCTGACAGAGAGGTCACAGTTCCTTGTAATTGACGGAAAGTCATCGAGTAAAACAGAAGTGATTTCTGGCGTTCCCCAAGGTACTGCTAGAGGCCCTTTGCTGTAACTTATCTATATAAACGATTTGGGAGACAATCTGAGCAGCCGTCTTCGGTTGTATGCAGATGACGCTGTCGTTTATCGACTAATAAAGTCATCAGAAGATCAAAACAAACTGCAAAACGATTTAGAAAGAAATATCAGATTTGGTGCGAAAAGTGGCAGTTGACCTTAAATAACGAAAAGTGTGAGGTCATCCACATGAGTGTCAAAAGGAACGCGTTAAACTTCGGTTACATGATAAATCAGTGTAATCTAAAAGCCATAAATTCAACTAAATACCTAGGTATTACAATTACGAATAATTTAAATTGGAAGGAACACACAGAAAATGTTGTGGGGAAGCCTAACCAAAGACTGCGTTTTGTTGGCAGGACACTTAGAAAATGTAACAGGCCTACTAAGGAGACTGCCTACACTACACTTGTCTGTCCACTTTTAGAATAGTGTTGCGCGGTGTGGGATCGTTACCAGATAGGACTGACTGAGTACATCGAAAAAGTTCAAAGAAAGGCAGCACGTTTTGTGTTATCGCAAAATATTGGAGATAGTGTCACAGAAATGATACAGGATTTGGAATGGACATCATTAAAAGAAAGGCGTTTTTCGTTGCGTCGGAATCTTCTCACGGAATTCCAATCACCAACTTTCTCCTGAGAATACGAAAATATTTTGTTGACACCGACTGACACAGGGAGGAACGATCACCAAGATAAAATAAGGAAGATCAGAGCTCGTACGGAAATATGTATGCGTTCATTCCTCCCACGCGCTGTACGAGACTGGAATAATAGAGAATTGTGAAGGTGATTCGATGAACCCTCTGCCAGGCACTTAAATGTGTCTTGTAGAGTATCCATGTAGATGTAGATGGAGATGTAGATGTAGATTTTGTGGTGAGAGTCGCGTTCTAATTCCTTTATGCATCGGGATTAGTCCTTCCACTCATTTCGAAATAAGAAAGAAAAGAAACAAGCAAATTGGAGTACACAAAGCATTTTGTATTAGCTAAGGCGCTATTCTTTGCTGCCGTTGCCAGTGGCTAGAGAGCCTGTATAGGGAGAGAGTGGCCAACCGGACGATACGGCGGCCAGTTTTCTGCCAAACTGCAGGCGGGACCTTTGAATGGCCAGTAGTGGAGTAATGGAGTACACACTCGCCGAATCAAAAGCACAAGACAATATGGCGAAATCATTCGTTAAATGCCTTTGTTTATAATAATAATGTGTTATAATAATTTTCACACGGCCAATTTACAGGTCTGTTTTCAAATTTAACTATGTATATTGCAAGTTGTTTTATATGTAGTAAAAAGCCAAAACGACTTAACTTCGCATAGATAAAAGTACTTGGTTGGCTTCCACAAGGCTCCTGTTTGATTTATGTCAGCCCTGTTGACTGCAAGTGCCCACTGCTTTCGGCTTTCTTCATTGCGTGGAAATGCTAACATTGCGAAATCCACCTTCGCCTCTATTGGAACAACCAAATGCAGCACAATCTGGCATCGTTTACGAACGTCTGCAGAACGAATTACAGACGTCAAAAACAATTCTGTACAATTACTAACGTGTTTACTTCAAACATGTAGGCCTACCGACTTAATCACAAAACGCTTCATTATTTCAACTCGTATTTAAGATCGCAAACGCTAATTACGCACTAAAAACGATATACAACTAAATCGAACATGCATGCACAACGCATAACAAGTCTCTCAATAATTCAAATACCTTTTAATCGTTTCCAAAAGTCCTCTGAACTTCAATTCAACTCAAAAGCAAGGCGAACGTAGGAAGCGCGAGAGACGTTTGGCGCCATTTTTGTGTCAAAGCTAATCAACCAATCACGGGCAACTTCACCTAAGGCCACTCTCTCTGTATACAGGCTCTTTACCAGTGGCAGTTCAAGCCCGACTTCTACCGGTATCTTACGCAACCACAGTTCAAAACACTCCCCACCTAAAACAGCCACGATATAGTGTCCACATAATACTATTTTCCTGTGTTTGCTTGTTTACTCACTACCTCATCTCGCCTGTCTATCGAGTTTGCTTGCTTTACATATGTTGGTTCTGAAGTTAATTAAAACTTGCTCATTTTACCATTGCCGGCGGCAGAACATGGAACTAAACTTTGTTTACGTACGGACGGGCCCGGAGGCGTCCCACAGAACACGACTGACGCACAAACTGTAGCTCGGCATCCTGTAGTCACGTTATGGTGCGTTACTATTTCTGCGTATTCCTAGCGTCTGCTAAAATGGATAGTCCTTGCACAAATACACATTCTCGAAGAGTTCACGTAGATGGAAAAGTATTTATAAATGAAGAAGTTCAATTCCGTTTAGAAGAAAAACGGAAACGTTTGCTTCGTTTAAGAAAAATGTGGAAATAGAACATTCTATTTGAGAGAGAGGACACTGTAGGATGGCGTGCACTATTTCTTTGACCACTGTGGGATGGTACCCAGTTCCAGTTATTAGATCGTAAGGCAGCAATGTTACTTTAATTTTATGCGCTTATCTGTAGAAAAATATATATTAATGGCAAATATATTACATGTTCGCTTCTGTTATTAGGTACAAACATGACATTTTTACCCATTTTTTTCATTTCCTACCCTTTCACGTAAGTTAAAAGCGAATATACTGTTGTCTCGTAAACGCACAGCTGCATTGCTCGACCATAAAGAATATTGTTTTTATACCGCTGATTTCGATCGTTTTCCCGTAGAAGAATGTATCAACAGAAAATATGTTTGCTTTATTTGCTACACGTATACGAAGTACAGTTCAGCAACCGTGTTCCATTTTGATTGAGCGCATATATACCCTTTCGAAACTTCCAACACCGTAACATGTCAGCATTTCGCAGCGTGCCCACCTTAACGGCATTTGTAAAGTGTACAGGTTATACGTAATTGAGCGACTACATGGAATAACATATGCAATATTAATAAATATAGGTAACGCTGTTTCCTGAAGCCAGAGAGCATAGACTGAAAAACTCTCATGATCAAAAACTTTCGTGAGCTGATAACTCACGGTGTCTTTTCATTTCCTTAAGTTGTTCTTCCGTTTCCAGCTCGGTTCGTATCATCAGCATACGGAGGAAGGAAACGCGACGCAGCTCCACACCCTGCATACCAGGCGGCAATAGCTGCGCGTGTGGTTTGTAGGTGCTAACCTTGCCACGCACAGTCTCCAAAATTTCTCTTTCTTGAGAATAAAGACAAAGATACATAACTCTCCTTCCACCATTAAAAACAATTTCAATATGTTAGCTGCGTTTCGTACGCAGTAGTTTTTGGCACAAAACGCGCGAAACTAACTGGCAAGCTACTATATGTTTCACTGCAAACTTTTAAAAATACTCGTGGTGTTGTACCTCACCTTTAAGTGTCACAGTAACTATGGGCCATAACGAGAGGAAAAGGAGGTCCTTATCAACATGGAACAAGTAGATATAAGATGATGAAAAATAATTTCTTATTGAACAGTTTCCCAAAATCGATTGAGAAAACTTCGTAGAACGTGCACAAGTGCCAAAACAGTGCTTTTTTTACGCTAAAGATAAAGGTTTTACTGGGAAACAGAGGAAGATGTAGCTTTGCTTCATATACATAAAACAATTTTTTGAGCAAATCGCATAACTTTTAAATTTCACGACCCCTGTATCGTGAGATACGAGTTGAGTGGCAGCACCTTGTCATTGTTAGTGCCCTGCGAGAGGGGGAAGCTTGATGCATCGAGCGCATTGAAGGCCATTCTACTTACTTCTGTGATTTGTGCACCCTACCCACTCCATCCGCATTCAGACCAATAAATAACCTGGTCCTAGGTTTGCTCCACGGACCTTACCTTTTTTGTATTTACGGTATCGGAGATGCAGTGATTCATGTCTTTCGACTGGCTCTCAAATGTAACTGTGTTATATTGGCAAATCCATCGACGCATCAAGCTTGGCTGGCAAGCGTTTGGGAAGAATTCAAAAGTGTTCAGATCAAAAGTGCCAGTAAATCTGAAGAAAGCAGCATTTGATCAATGCATTCTTCCTGTGATGACGTATGGCTGCGAGGTATGGGCACTGAACTCATTTACAAAAGGGAAACGTAGGACAGCACAGAGAGCCATGGAGAGATCAACGCTGGGCTATACAAGAAAGGACAGGAAAAGGGCAGATGACATCCGGTCTGTGACGAAGGTTAATGACATCTTAGAGAGAGTAGGTTCCTTGAAATGGCAGTGGGCTGGCCACGTCGCAAGAAGAAAAGACAACAGAAGGACGAAGCTAGTACTGGAGTGGAGTCCGAGAGAGCACCGGAGGCCTAGAGGAAGACCACCAGACAGATGGGACAAAGACATCAAGAAGATCGCTGGTAACACCTGGCAGAGAACTGCCCAAGACCGTTCCACTTGGAGAAGACTTCTGAAAGCCTACCTGAATCCACGACTCGAAGAGGCCACATCATCTAATGATTGAACTGGCTGATGATGATGATGATGATGATGATACTGGCAGATGTAAGTATTTCATTATATCACTTGGATCCACAAATCGAGTTTTTTCTTCAAGTAAGGAGTTGGGACATTATATGATGACAGTAGCAGCAATCCCAAAAGCCACTCTGAAGCTCACAGTTAAAAATAACAATGTAGAAGCCACATCTTCTACAACGAAAAGACAACTTCAGATGGTACGAGATAAGCAGGCCTCTTCCCAGATATCAGCGAACCACCGTATCCAGACTGCTAAGATTCAGAGCAACAACACACTGACCTGCCGCCCGCCCGCAGCGGTGGCCCGCCAACCACCACAGCGGGCGGCGCGCGGTACTGGGATACCGGCAGCTGCAGCACACTGGACCGCCGAAAGCTGCGGCGTGTGACTCAGGTCTGTCCGTCTGTCCTCTGGGTACCGCTGCAGTTCTTGCCTCAGTCGGTTCGATCGGATTGTTTGAAATAGTAAACCAAAGTAAGAATATCTGAGGAAGGTGCTGTGGCCATTTGTCTCTCGGTAAATCGTTTGAAGAAGGAAAGACGTCGCAGAGGCAGAATACACAGACACTGGTGCAGCGTTTCCTGCAGAGCAAAAATACCAATTGCGATTTTGTCGCCTTTTACAGGCAGTTAAGAAATTGTATGGATAATATTTTTAATTACGCCTGAATGTCAACATCTTCCTTCGACAAACTACTTTCCAAAATTTGAGGAACGATAAATGGAATGACAACAAACTTGCGCTCATGTACAGACCATGAAGAAAACCTGCTGGTGAGAATCAGATAACCATTTATATGATGAACTACATTGATCAATGACATAAACATTTTCATAGAAACTTAATACTGATTGTTTACGTTATTACGCATCTTAAACTGAGCGTAATGGTGACTTGCATGGGAGTGATCTATGAGATGAAGTTGCTAGAAATCTTACGTCTGTTACATTATCATATATATTTGTGTGGCTAGTTGATGGTTGTCCAGTATTTGTGAAACTGGCATTACGTGGATAGTTCTGCGTACTGGGTTCTGTTGACAAGAAGCATCCATGATCACTATCAAATACTGACTTTGATTAAAATCATTTTACAATGACAACAGGAAGCGGCGGTCACTGTCCTCGTCGTTGCTCGCTAGATATTCCTTCAGTGCCCCAACAAGCTATACTTCTATGTTCTAATTTTCTGTGCTATTAGCTTTTCTCTTTTTCGGTCTTGATGACTTGCCGACTGATGTCTGATGTTATTCTTCAGTAAGTTCTACTTCTGTCTCCACATCTCCTATTTCGGTTGAACTGAAACTGTCGTCCCAATGATTTGTTTGCTAAAATGTCTCCAAGAAACGTAGGCTGGTTGCAGTATATGTTCGTGGATTTCCGTGTAGCGCCTGATCCACTTTTATAATTACTGACCTTCCCACATTCTTTCACAGAACTATCTCTCAGATTTTGCCATTTCTTTTGCAGTGACAGGTCTGAAAAGATACGTACTTTTTTTTAGGTACCAGTACTTGGCTTTAGGATGCTCTTTTGGTGACATTCACAACACCTATCGCTTGGGGTGAACTACAGTCAGTGAAACTGTGCAACAATTTTATGGAGCGTTATGAATCAAGATGAAAGCAGACTACCTGCTCCACCGACGAAACAATTTTGTCCAGATATAGCAGAAAAATTTGAGTCCAGAGCAAGTTTTCATCTTATTGAAGCTAGAGACGGGAAACATATCGGCATAATAAAACCAGGAAAGACACGATCACTTTATTACAATTACAAACATTATTCTCTGTAGTTCTAAAGGCACTGTGTGACAGCAATCATAAATTAATTTATGTTGACATTGGGGTGTATAAAGAATGTAGTGATCCGGTCGCTTTTCAAAGATTCGCTCTTGTACTAACAACTGATGGATGGAAATTTGGTAATACGTAACGATGAGGATATGTAAGGTATTCAAGGCAAAATTCCTCATTTCATTGTTGGTAGCGATGCTTTCAGTGTGACAGAGCATGTTTTACAGACCGAGCGATGTGGCGCAGTGGTTAGCACACTGGACTCACATTCGGGAGGACGACGGTTCAAACTCGCCTCCGGCCATCCTGACTTAGGTTTTCCGTGATTTCCCTAAATCACTTCAGGCAAATGTCGGGTTGGTTCCTTTGAAAGGGCACGGCCGACGTCCTTCCCTAATCCGAAGGGACCGATGACCTAGCTGTTTGGTCCCCTCCCCCAAATCAACCAACCAACCGGTTTTAGACCCTATGCAGTTAATAATGTAAGTAAAAACAAAAGAATATTTAACTATCGGCTCAACACAGCACTTATATACATTGAACGAACTTTCGGCATTTTAGCTGATAAATGGCGGATATTACTCGCACCTCTAAATATTAATATAAACTTGGCAAAAATCATTGTTAAAGCTTGTTATATACTTCACTACTTTACGCGTGAAAGGCATGGTGTTAATTTTGAGCTAACATTGCTCATGTCATAAGAAGATTTGAAGAATTTTGAAAAAAGGAACAGGTCACAGAGGAGACCAATCACTTATTCATAACAGAGATCTACTTGCAGATTTCTTTGTAAATGTCAATCCATTACAATGGCAAGATCGATTCGATTAAGACTGATCAACTTACCTAGCTTTTTCTTTTCATCTAGTGACAATTCTTTGCCTCCAAAAATACCTACAGTCTGTACCCCCTTCCGCTCCCACTCCCCCCTCCCGCCAACCCCAATTTATGCTTTACATTTCTGTCGCTGTATTCGATTACCTTCATATTACTGATGGCTGAACAATTTTCCACTTTCAAAATAAGATTCTCTGTATTGAAATCCATTACAGGGTGGTCGTGGTAGCGGTCAGGTGTGAAACGAGGTGACTTGTCTTCTGTGCAAGTTTGTTGAAGTCGACAACCGCGCCACCGCGTGACCGCGCCGTTGTTGAGTTTTCCGCGGGCGAAAGCAACGACAGGTCGCCCACACGGTTAAATGTCAACTACTACACAAATTAATAGCTGCTACCAGCCAGCCGTCGCCGCAAGCGGTCAGTATATTCTTGTCCTTACACTTTAAGTTTATCCAATGCAACCCTCCATATTCAATCTGTGGTAAGGAAAAACATATACTGATAACCATATAGATGCAGTAATGTATCCCACAGGAAGAGTTAGGAAGAGGAACGTGACTTACGATCCTCTGAGGGAGGTTTTACTGCCGTGTCGTGGCTCGATTTCATTCTGGTGCCAATCAGACATACATGATATCTTTGCTACATGCGTATTTCACCTGCTCACCGTGTGGACACCGGGGGAGTGGTAATAAAAGAGAGGGTACTAAGCACAACCCACACCAGCGCGGAGTGGGAGAGTCGCCCACATCCTGGGGCGGCAGTTGGTGGATAGACACAGTGCTGGACAGCAGCGTCTGGCTAGCAGTACCACTTGCCTGATATGGGAGAAGTTATTGATCGGACGACTAGATGGAAGTTCTCTGCCCAAGTCACTGCTGGGTGCGCCGTACGTTATATGACCGCTCATCTATTGTGGCTGCCAAGAGGATGCTATGGGCCACTGCATGTTGGGTTTGTGCCAGTGTAATACAAACTGGTGAGCATGTCTTTGGGAAAATCTTGTGGCTTTGTCCAGACCTGCACGGTCTTTTAATGACCATGGTCGTGCTCTAACGTTTATTTTCTCCACGCTGGTCTTCTTACACAGAGAAATAGTGTATACATTTCAAGGCTGACAAGTAATTAGGTATCACCTTTATTTGACTATCCTACAGAAATACCTGCAGCCGCCAGTTTATGAATTTCTGTTCTGCTTCAGCTACCTTTTAATGTCAATTTTACAAAATAGTCGTAAAAATTTTGTAATCTGTTTTGCTTCCACAATACTGCAGTATCTATTGGGAACTATTATAGCCGTTTAATAACTTGTCATTTCTTCTGTGTTGCAGTATATGCAGAGCCACATCATACTTTGCTCGCATATAACCTGAAGTATATCAGAAGCTTGTGTAAAAAATTTCTTACAATAAATTGAAATTAATGCTCTCGGAGTCATACCTAATGTTGTAAGATTCACTAAAGCCCATTTGCGTTAAAACACGCAAGATTTTCTTAAGTCTAGCTTTTTTTTTTAATTGAAACCTTTTCTTCCAAGTTAATGTGAAGGCGGTAATAACAGAACTGAGAACAGTACGTTGGTCTGGATATATAATTCTTCTTAACGAAGAGTTGAGTTCATATAAGGATACTACTGTATCTTGTCACTTCCACGTCCATGCTTTTACTATACTGGACCATTTCATCTAAGGTTCGTTTTGTCAAGTAATAACCCTGCTTTTATGCTACACTGATGTGATGGTAAAATGATAGAAACGCTGCTTTGTTCGCGAAGAACGCTGTCCTCAGACTGTCAGGTAGAACGGGCGAAGGACACCGAGAACCGACTCGAGGCGAAGCGAATAGAATTTCCTAGCGCGGCTCCTTTGAAGAAAACCCTCCGTTTGTCGGGTAGGGAATTCGGCGACGTGATGAGAGTTTATTGTGCGCCGCCTTGAATTTCTCCGGCATTAGCACACCTCTGGCTGCGCCCGCCACCTCGCGTCGCCGGGCAGGTTCCTGCCCCCCCCCCCCCCCCCCCCTCACCAAGTCATGCCAGGCAGGGTCAGCTTAATTAATTCTGCGGTAGCTCTGCCTCGCCTCACCTCGCGTCGCCACCGGCGCCTTAATTTCCCCTCGGCCTGCAGACACGCCCGTCTGGGGGATCCCAACCCCAACTCTACACCCAACCCGAAAACCTCCAGCCCGTCTGCGTGTGTCGCTCTTTTTTTTTCGTTCCTTCTCCCTCCCGCTGCGCGACGTAGCTGAAGAATTAATCCACGCGAAAGTTTCTGCTGCCATAACTACAGTTTTTACCGTCGTGGCGGAATATGCTGCGGGAGGATCTGACGACACCCTGCGACCTGAGGTGGCAGACCGCGAAGTTCCGCAGCGAAGAGCGTCCTCCACTGCGCCCGCATTCTTCAGGGGATTACGTCGAGGAACTCGTGTGTAAAATGAATTACCGTCCCGCAATTGTTCCACTGCATTTCACCAACGTCAAGCTATTACCAGTCATAAAGTGTGCACTGGAGATTTTCCTTCTTCGACAGCCTTACAGTTTAGTTCTTACTTTGTCATCATTCACGTCCACATTTAAGTTTCTAGAAGCGCAGACCTGTGCTGTGAAACGGAAGTCCTTGCGGCTACAGCAGAAAAAATCATGCAGTTCTACGTAATTATTTCATTAAATGTTTCATGACATCGTACGTTCGCCCATTGCTTGAATACTGCTCAGCAGTGTAGGATCCGTACCAGATAGGGTTGATAGAAGAGATAGAGAAGATCCAACGGAGAGCAGCGTGCTTCGTTACAGGATCATTTAGTAATCGCGAAAGCGTTACGGAGATGATAGATAAACTCCAGTGGAAGACTCTGCAGGAGAGACGCTCAGTAGCTCGGTACGGGCTTTTGTTAAAATTTCGAGAACATACCTTCACCGAAGAGTCAAGCAGTATATTGCTCCCTCCTACGCATATCTCGCGAAGAGACCATGAGGATAAAATCAGAGTGATTAGAGCCCACACAGAGGCATACCGAAATCCTTCTTTCCACGAACAATACGAGACTGGAATAGAAGGGAGAACCGATAGAGGTACTCAAGGTACCCTCCGCCACACACCGTCAGGTGGCTTGAGGAGTATGGATGTAGATGTAGATGTAGATATGCTAAACGTTTTTAGTAAAGTTTAATTACATGTAACAGTATGACACCTATTCCAACATAAATGCAAGTTCTCTAAACTTACAAGTAAGAATGCACATCTTATGCTGTATGCACACTTTAAGGCAAGAAGACGACCACTACGAAATAATTATCTGAATCGAACGGAAACAGGTAGATGTGATGTGATTACAGTTTAAAAAAATGGATGATTTCTTCAACAGAAAGAGCTTCAGAAATTCAGCAAGTCAAGAACGTGTTGCTATACCTCTGACTCTAATGCAAGCAACTATTCGTCTTGTCTTTCATTTAGTTGCAGGATGTCCTGCTGAGGCATATCGCGCCAAATTCTGTCCAGTTGGCGAGTTATATCGTCAGAATCCCGAGATGGATAGAGGGCCCTGCATTTAATGATCCATACGCTCTTAGTTGGAAAGAGATCCCGCGACCTTGCTGGCCAGGTAGGTCTCGGCTAGCACGCAGAAGAGCTTTTGAGTCTCTCGCCTGTGTGGATGAGCATTATCTTGCTGCAGTTTTGGCCCATGATGGCTTGCCATGAAGGGCAACAAAACAGGGCTTAAGATATTGTGGCCGGCCGGTGTGGCCGATCGGTTCTAGACGCTTCAGTCTGGAACCACTCGACCGCTACAGTCGCAGGCTCGAATCCTGCCTCGGACATGGATGTGTGTGATGTCCTTAGGTTAGTTAGGTTTAAGTAGTTCTAAGTTCTAGGGGACTGATGACCTCAGATATTAAGTCTCATAGTTTTCAGAGCCATTTGAACCATTTAGGATATCGTTGATGTACAGCTGTGCTGTAGAGATGCTGCGGTTGACAACCGAAGGTGCTCTGCCGTGAACAGAAATGGCGCACCAGATCATCACCCATGGTTGTCGGGCCATACGGCGGGGTGACATTCAATTTGGTATCTCACCACTGCCCGGGGCGTCTCTAGACACATCTTTAGCCTGGAATCTCTCGACTGGAGTGGAACTATTTTCAGCGACGAGTCTTGCTTCGAACTGCGCTCCGATGACCAGCGACCGATTTCCGTCTCATTCGAAAAATTCCTTCGTGGTGTGTCGTTTCATTTTCTTAGAGTACGTATTGTATGTGTCTACATAAAACTTCTACAAAAAGACGGAAAGATCAAACTAACAGGACACTCTTGTGTTTGCATCAAAATTCATGTTGGTCACCTGAAAGACGTCTTATGTATCTCGGTAAGCATTCGAATATATTGATACAATGATACACTACTTCACAAATCAAGTGAAGTATCCAGAAAGGGGTGATGAAACGCAATGAAACAGCACGAGCTAATAGGCTCTTTTATGTTATTTCCCAGATTACATACTCGAGAAAATTTACAAAGAACTTGACAGTATGAGCCCAGTTGTCTGTAGGACGTTGTTCCCCCTCTGGCCTGGATTCATACACTGCTCCGGTTGAGAAGGGTGTCATAGAGCGAGTAATCGCTTCCTGAAGCAAGCTGGCAAAGAGCTGTAGTTGCTGGTCCTCGATATCCTGAAAACTACCAAAGGGGCGGAGTTGACGTCTGAGGTTGTCCAGCCGGTCGGGGTGGCCGAGCGGTTCTAGGCGCTAGAGTCTGGAACCGCGCGACCGCTACGGTCGCAGGTTCGACCCTGCTTCGGGCATTGATGTGTGTGATGTCCTTAGGTTAGTTAGGTTTAAGTAGTTCTAAGTTCTAGGGGACTGATGACCTCAGAAGTTAAGTCCCATAGTGCTCAGAGCCATTTGAACCATTTTTTGAGGTGGTCCAACACAGGTTCTAAGCGGCCGAACATATATTCTACGGGGAGCAGATATTGTTGCTCATCACCAATCAGACGACTCGTAGAGGCACATGGCATATGTGGGCAAGTATTGCCCCGTCGAAAACTGACGCCGCGCTTCTGCCGCACGAGAGGAAACACATGAGGGTGTAGGATCTCCCTCATTCTCTACCAGCCTTGACGTGAAGCCTAACCCGATGGTTCCCAAGCCCATGACGCTGAGCAGTGGTTAGCACACATGACTCGTACTTTCAAGAACGACGGTTCAAACCCGCGTCCGAGTCTCCTGAATTAGGCTTACCGTGACTTCCCTAAATCATTTCAGGTGAATTTTGGGATGGTTCTTGGGAAAGGCACGGCCGACTACCCCAACGTTCCCTAATCCGATGTAACCGATGACCTCGCTGTTTGGACGCCGCCTCCCCCCCACCCCCCACAAATTAGCCAACCAACCAACCAATCCTGACGCTAAGAGTAAAATAGCTGCTCCTCTCCACAACATTGATAGAATGAAAGCTTTCTCTAGGTCGCCATCAATGGTACAGTATTATCACGATTAAACGCAGGGCAACACCATCAGTCAGTAGTTCATGCCTCCTCTTGCCACTTCACCTTTCTAAACTCAGCAGTTTCTGTTTTGCTGTTAACAGCAAGGCACGCTTGGTACGTTTTCTCACAAGTCCAAAATCTATTAGTATCCATCAAATAGTGCAAGATGAAGCAGAATGTTGCAGGGGGCCCATTACTTGTCGGATGACAGAATCAGACGTGACATGGTTACGATGTGCTTGGTCCATGAAATGGCGACCTTCCCTTGTGATGGTCAGACTTAGTGGACAGAAAGTTGAACAAGAGTATGCTTGTACCCACAACGGCATGCAGTCCACCACCGGGCCACAATCATATCTTTGAGTGTCCCGTAAATCTGGATACTGCTCGATTTCATCAGACAGCCAAATGTAGTTACACAATGAGGCCCCTTCAAACTCTGTCAATGCTGATAACGCTGTGTGACACTAGTACGTGACAGCTCCATGCACTTCACAGTGATCACTCAACATCTAAAACTGTTCTCGCCCCTTTACATCCTAACAGGCTTGTCACACAGTGCTACAACTCGAATCATGTACATACCTGCCGATGGTTCGTAAATATACGAAGTTTAACTAACGTGCGAAAATGCCTCCTGGGTGCTTCAATTTCTTTGCCTGGCAGCCATCTCTGTGTGAAGATCTATTTCAATTACTAGCAGTGATGTTCAACTTTTTTCGGTCATAATTAGTCGTTCTTGAGTGTAATGTATTGAAATGCCAAAGAAAGTGGCATAGGCATGCGTATTCAAGTGGAGATATACGTAAACAGGTAGAGTATGACGCTGCGGTCGGAAAGGCCTATAGTAAACAACAAGTGTCTGGTGTAGTTTTTAGATCGGTTACTGTGCTACAGTAGCAGGTTATCAATATTTACGTGCAGTTGAACTTGATGTTACAGTCGGCACAGCAGCAATGGGACACAGAATCTCCGAGGCAGCGATTAAGTGGGGATTTTCCCGTACGACTGTTTCACAAGTGTACTGTGAATATCAGGAATCCGGTAAAACATCAAATCTCTGACATCGCGGCAGCCGGAAAAAGATCCTGCAGGAACGGATCTAACGACGATTCAAAAGAATCGTTCAGCTGGAAAGAGAGCAACCTTTTGGAAAATTGCTGCAGATTTCGATGCTGGACCATCAACAATCGAAACATTATCGTTATTGGCTTTCGGAGCCAAAGGCTCAGTCGTGTACCCTTGTTGACTGCACGACGCAAAGCTTTACGCCTCGCCTGGGCCCGTCAACACTGACATTAGATTGTTGATCACTGGAAACGTGTAGCCTGGTCTCGTTTGAAATTGTCTCCACACCCGTACACATCCATCCACTCGATACAACATCCTATATCCGTGGATCCTGCATGTCGGCATGGGACTGTTCAAGATTATGGAGGCTCTGTAACGGTGTGGGCGTGTGCGGTAGGAGTGATAGAGGACCCCTGATACGTCTATATTCGAGTCTGATAGGTGATACGCAAGCATCCTGTGTGACTACCAGCATCCATTCATGTCCATTGTGCATTCCGACGGACTTGGGCAATTCCTGTAAGACAAGGCAACACCCCACAAGTCCAGAATTGCTCCTGGAACACTCTTCATGAGGGAAGATATGTATTGTGAAGCAGTAAAAGTTCCTAATCCTTAAAGAAATGTCTACGCGAGGGTCATGGGTAATTACCACATATTACTCTTAAAGCACATTTTTGAACACTGGAGAATTTCTTTCGTAAAGATGAGTTATCCCAAAACATTATTCCATATGGCATAAATGAATGAAAACACGTAATATACGTCAAGTTACTGGTCATCTCTCCCAAAATTTGCTTCGCTTATAAGTGAAAATGAGCCTGAACAAAGTTCTTTTGTGGGTTTCAGAAGTTTTCTTTTTTTTTTTTTTTTTTTAAACTGAAATGTTTTCTCTCTATGTATCGGTGCTACACTTAACGTTTGTATGGTACACCTACATGTTCAGAACCGAATATTGGTGTCATTTAAAATTGAGAGCAAGACCTTTCGGAGAAGACCCGACAAACATACTTTCAACAACATTTTCTGTCTTTTGTTTTATTGTTACATTTATGCTTAGCTTGATTACGCTATTAGTGTCATCCAAGAATAGATTTAACTCCGCTTCTGTATATTGGACCGAAGACGGCTACAACAGTGACCCTAAGAATGAGCCTTGGGAAACCTCATAGGTGATATCTCCCCCACTCAGAGCATTGTCCCCTTATTACACTGGTGAAATTACTCAGTATAGCTTCGATACCTATTGGTTACACATGACATCCATTGACCGATTATATCATCAGTAACATAAAAGCCCAGTATATCCATGTGAATATTGTTATCCGCATAGTGAAATACCGTACATAGGTCGCAGAAAATACCAACCGGTGCTATTTTATTATTTAATTCCTGTAA
Source organism: Schistocerca piceifrons (assembly GCF_021461385.2). NCBI lineage: Eukaryota > Metazoa > Arthropoda > Insecta > Orthoptera > Acrididae > Schistocerca > Schistocerca piceifrons. The sequence continues at coordinate 601,677,137 of NC_060138.1, forward strand.
AATTTGATGAGTCAACATGTACGTGGGATTCTCAGTAGGATAACTCTTCTGAAAACCAAACTGTGATTTGTTGAGCATGTTATTGACGCTCACGTACGATACTAGTGTAAAACACGTCACCTTCAAAAAGTTTTGGAACATGATGTCAGCCGTGAAACAGGTCGATATGACATGTTACAATTTTTCTTACGGATGGATTAATAATAGCACATTTGAGTGTCTCTGGAAAAATGCGTTGAGTTAGTGATGCATTACATACGATGGGCGGACAAAAAGCAAAGGGATTTATTCTAATGGTAGAAAACTGAAACATATATCATCTTTCTACATATTCTCCCTGCACTTCAACGCACTTTGTCCAGCAATTCACAAAATCTTTGATTCCGTCGAATTTTGCACCCCATAAATGATATCTGAGTCGGTTGTAAAATTTCTTCACAAGAGCACTTCCTTCAAACACAAGGAAATCAGTTGGAGCCAGGTGTGGACTTTACAGCGGCAGTTCCAGCAATTATAATCCCAAATCATTTATTGTTTAGGCTGTGCGTTTGGCAGAATGTGGCCAAGCACCATCCTTTGTATGTATTCTTTCCACCTGTCCGCTCTCTCCTCTGGATTTTGCAGTGGAATTCCCGTTGCAGTCTTAATGTTACCACCCTTGCTTTTAATGTCACCGAAGGTTGTTTTGACTTTTCTGTATGCTGAGTCTGTCTTTCCGACAGTTATTTCTTATTTATCATGACGCCATTTCGTCTTAACTTCCCTGCACTTCGTGTTTGTTTCATTCCTCAGCGACTTGTATTACTGTATTCCCGAGTTTTCCAGAACATTTTTGTACTTCCTTCTTTCATCGATCAAATCAATATAACATCCTGAATTAAATTCCGACTGTCCTATCCAGTCATGTTTGAAAGTAATTGCTGAGACCTCAGCCGCGGTGGTTCGTTTCTAGTCGGCTTGCGTATCTTTGGTTCGTTGCCACGCCATGCGACTAGGTGGCGGTCCAAGGACCCAAAGTAAGCTAAGCGAGGGGGTGTTGGCCTGGCGGCTGTGAGCAGAGCCCTTCATCGCACCTCGTTTACACGCCCGATGCCCGCTGAGGCCGACCGTTCCGACCTATTGTCTGCACCGCGGGTAGCCGAGCTCAGGTGTACCACCAGCAACGGAGTGCACGGGCCGCGATGCGCCGTCGAGGCCCGCAGGACATTCGGGTACCCCTCCGGGCCACGGTGTCAACAAGGCTCGGTACAACCGGGAAACAGGCAGCACTGGGAAGGCGGACTGACTAGCCACACACAGGCTGAATTAATTTCTGAATCGTCTGAAAACCAAAACGAATCGTGAAGGTCTGATGTACTAGGAACATGGTGATCGTGATCCTTTACAAATAAAAATAATGCATGAGGTAAAATGTTGGATGCAGCACAAAATGTGTTCATGCCACGAGGAGTGGCCGCACGGTTTGAGGCCCATTGTCATAGGTTGCGCGGCTTCTCCCGCCGGGGCTTCGAGTCCACCATCGGGCATGTGTGTGTGTGTGTGTGTGTGTGTGTGTGTGTGAGTGTGAGTGTGAGTGTGTGTGTGTTGTTCTTAGCATAAGTTAGTTTAAGTAGTGCGTAAGTCTAGGGACCGATGACCTTAGCAGTCTGGTCCCTTAGGAACTGACATCCATCAGAGCATTTTGTAATTACTGTAACATGAAAGTAATTGAATTCAGAGCAAATGATTTAATAGCCGTAATGATCATATACTACTTTAGATTTCATCTGTACCACATCAAAACGGCTTACGAAGCTTTTGTATAAAACACAGATCTGGTATGCAATATTAAAGTATTTTACACTTTTCTGTCAATCTATAAGTTTTCATTACGGAATTGAATGGCTCAACCCATCCTCGGAATTCATAGATACGCCTGCTTTGCATGCGACATAACTTTGAAATCGAGAAACACAGAAGGTAAAGAAAGTTTCAAATTACTTTTGCTGTGAAGTTTCTTTCTGGATCTACTTTTTATATAGGTGTAAGAAGAAAAAGCCTTTTCGCTCAGGTATATGGACAAGTCAGATAATTAATTTGTTACTGCTTTGTTAGATAGCATTCGAAATGCCGTCGGTGAGCATAACCAGAAACTTATCAGTGACAAAGATTTATATTTTGTTATTTAGTCACTGGAAGTTTCGAGTAGCTGCTCGTTTTGGTTTACACTTCATGGGGATTCCAAAGTTGTTGTCTTTTCCAACCGATTGCGAATTCAGTTGTTATTACTAGATACAGCAGGCAAACAGTGTTGTAAATTTTCCCCAAATCACTTCAAATGTTCCTTAATTTTATTCTCGACATTTTCGCCAGAGGTAAGATGAATTTCTGCTATGAAATGATGAAAAGTAGTTAAGAATTCAATTTTATTGGAGTTTAGACAGATTTCGCAAACTGTAAGGCTTTTTCTGAACAATTCATACGGTCTTACACATTACACAGGTTTGTGTTTGGTCCGTGAAGTAATACATTTCAACTGCTATTTTTTTAACAAAATTTCTGTCAAATAAGGTACAGTCGGAAGCCAGTATTTTCCTAGTGAAAGGTGTACATGGACAGAAAGACAATCGTTAAACGATATGACAACAGTCCTGTTGTGATATAACCATCTTACATCCGTGTTATTCTACAAAGACTTTTAAACTCTTAGGTTAGTGTTACAAAACTTCGCTAATTAGTAGGGTGACCATTGTGTTACAGCTATAAGTTGTCTTAATACGCTACTGGTCATTAAAATTGCTACACCAAGAAGAAATTCAGATGATAAACGGGTATAAATTGGGTAAATATGTTATACTAGAACTGACATGCGATTACATTTTCATGCGGTTTAGGTGCATAGATCCTGAGAAATCGGTACCCAGAACAACAAACTCTGGCCGTAATAACGGCCTTGATACGTCTGGGCATTGAGTCAAACAGAGCTTGGATGGAGTGTGCATGTACAGCAGCCCATGCAACTTCAACACGATACCACAGTTCATCACGAGTAGTGACTGGCGGGTTGTGACGAGCCAGTTGCTCGGCCACGATTGACCAGGCGTTTTTAATTGGCGACAGAGCTGGAGATTGTGCTGGCCAGGGCAGCAGCCGAACATTTTCTGTATCCAGAAAGGCCCGTACAGGACCTGCAATATGCGGTCGTGCATTATCCTGCCGAAAAGTAGGGTTTCGCAGGGATCGAATGAAGGGTAGAGCCACGGGTCGTAACACTTCTGAAATGTAACGTCCACTGTTCAAAGTGCCGTCAATGCGAATAAGAGGTGACCGAGACGTGTAAACAATGGCACCCCATACCATCACGCCGGCTGATACGCCAGTATGGCGATGACGAATACACGCTTCCAATGTGCGTTCACCGCGATGTCGCCAAACACGGATGTGACCATCATGATGCTGTAAACATAACCTGGATTCATCCGAAAAAGTGACGTTTTGCCATTCGTGCACCCAGGTTAGTCGTTGAAAACATCATCCCAGGCGCTCCTGTCTGTGATGCAGCGTAAAGGGTATCCGCAGCATGGTCTCCGAGCTGATCGTCCATCCTGCTGCATACGTCGTCGAACTGCTCGTGAAAATGGTTGTTGTCTTACAAACGTCCCCATCTGTTGACTCAGGCATCGAGACATGGCTACACGATCCTTTACAGCCATGCGGATAAGGTGCCTGTCATCTCGATTGTTAGTGATACGAGGCCGTTGGGATCCAGCACGGCGTTCCGTATTACCCTCCTGAACCCACCGATTCCATATTCTGGTAACAGTCATTGGATCTCGATCAACGCGAGCAGCAATGTCGCGATACGATAAACCTCAATCGCGATAGTCTACAATCCGACCTTTATCGAAGTCGGAAACTTGATGATACGCATTTCTGCTCCTTACACGAGGCATCACAACAGCGTTTCACCAGGCAACGCCGGTCAACTGCTGTTTGTGTATGAGAAATCTGTTGGAAACTTTCCTCATGTCAGCACGTTGTAGGTGCCGCCACCGGCGCCAACCTTGTGTGAATGATCTGAAAAGTTAATCATTTGTAGGTCACAGCATCTTCTTTCTGTCGGTTACATTTCGCGTCGATAGCACGTCATCAGCGTGGTGTAGCAATTTTAATGGCCTCCGAGTTGAAGAGCAGCTAAGCCGCACTGGCGCCCGGTGGTCCTTGTGGCTGGGCGACGCAAGCTCGGCGGGCCCTGCTGTGGCTCGACCAGCTGACCGGCTAGCGCGGCAGTGAAGTCCAAGGTCGCGGGCGGACCGCGCAGTCTCGGTGCGCGACTCTGGCCGCGACGTGGCGACTGCTCCGAGCTAGGCAAGACCGTTTCATCGAGGAAGTGTGAGCAACTGGGCGTGCTGCTCGCCGAAGATAGCTCTGCTGGCTGTGGGCGCTGGCAGCGTCTTGCAGTGGTCACTATCGCCGTGGTTGTGCCATATCTTGGTTTCACGTTGACCGACAGGCAAAACTGATTTTTGAGTCATTCCGACTGCCCATTGAAGCCTTATTTGCGGGGATCGAAGCCGATCTTCTGGGAGTACGGGTATTACCGTTCCGAACTCTAGATTCATTCATTGTAAATTCCTTCTGCATTTGTATTCCCAGCGTGGTTGTGGGCTGGTTTGTGATTGTATTTTAAATGACCGCCTTCATCTGCTTGGTCTCAGGGTAAGTGTAGCGTGATATTGTTTAAGTTTGCATGAGAGTGATTTGTTTTAAATTCATGAATTTATTTTTATTGAAAATCAATGGAAATCTTGGTCTGTTCTAGTATTGCGTATGTGGACTTCTAAGATTGGACTATAGTTACGTCACTGGACTGTTGTTCCGCTGGATGTATATGGCCTGTTACCCGTGGGCTCTACTCGAACTGTGGTAAACTGTAAGCTACTGAAACGTAATTTGCCTCGTTTTAAGTTCGGGAATATTTACATCTAATATGATGCGCTACAATCCAGGACTTGGGCATGTAAATTTGGAACCTAACTAATATTTTATTGTGATTCGTAAATTTTAAATTTATTGTGCTGCGTAGTCATCATATTAATTGCATTCCATCGTCTTTGTAAGCTTGCTCGTGTAGCTAATGTAGCAAATTAGTTACATTCGGGTATTTCGGTCGACTGCACAAAACTGTGTCAGACGCAAGAGTAGTGCTCTGGTACAGCGTCTTGATAAGGAAATTTAATAATCATGCTGTAGTTAAAATTTTAGTTACCCTTCTTTGCAGTTAATGCATGTTTTCCTTCGTGTTTCTCTACTGATAAGTTTTGTATCCTAGGTCCGCCTTTCATCCTAGTTGTTACTGCACTTGCTTGCGTGGATCTACCCTCCTTGCGTTAATCCGATACGTTTGGGTCGCTGAAAGGATCGCAGTCCGTATAAGATCGAATTACAGGATCCTAACAGGTTTTCTTTACCGTTTTTATATCAGCATCTTATAGCAAATCTACACTCATCTCACAGCAGATTACCAACTTCTTTTCTCTTTTTGACACACAGCACAGCATGGAATCCTAATTCCTCCTAAACAGTTCAAACTTTCTCCAAGAGGCTGCAAGTATAGTTACAAATCAAGTTTTTTGGAATTAATTTACAAACTCACACATCTGCACTCTGATCACCATTTTTCTTTTCTTTTGAGTGAGCACTCTTCTGACAGGTTTGATGCTGGCCGCCACGAACTCCTTTCTGCCAGAATACCACTTACAACCTACCTCCTAAGTTATTTCTTGGATGTATTTCAGTCTCTGATTTCGACTGTAGCTTTTAGCCACTACAGTTCGCTCTATCCTCGCAGATCCTGCACAGAACCTCCTCATTTCTTACCTCATCTGCCTGCTTACATTCTCTTCTCTTTCGGTTTTCCCACTATCCGTGTTCCACTACCATACAGTGCTGTGTTCCAAACGTACATTCTCTGACATTTCTTCCTCAAAATACGACCTGCGTTTGATACTCGTAGACTTTCCTTGGTCAGGAATGTTATTTTTTCCAGTGCTAGGCTGCTCATTATCTCCTCCTTTCTTCATCCGTCACGGGTTATTTTGCTGCCTATGTAACAGAATTCATTAACTTCATCTACTTCGTGATCACCAATCATGATGTTAAGTTTACTGCTGTTTACATTTCTGCTACTTCTCGTTACTTTTGTAGTTCTTTGACTTACTCTCAGGCCATGTTTTCTACTCATTTGACTGTCATTTCATTAGCAGAACCTGTAATTCTTCTTCACTTTCACTGAGAGCGGCAATGTCATCAGCGAATCCTGTCATAGGTATCCTGGCATCTTGAATTTTGGTTCCATTCTTGAAACTTGTATACATTTCCGTCATTGTTTTTTCGATGTATAGACAGAACAATAGGGGCGGCAGACTACACCCCTGTCGTAGATCATATTACATCCGACCAAATGGTTCTTGGTCTTTCTCTCTCACTGTTACCGCTTGACTTTTGTATATATTGTAGGCCTGTATCATCCGTCTTTCTCTATAGTTCACTCTTACATTATCCAGACTTTCGAACATCTTCCCCCATTATTCATCGTCGAACGACATTTTCGGTTCGACTAACCCTATGAATGTGTCTTGATTCTGCTTTAGTCTTGCTTTCATTATCACCCGCAACGTCAGAATTACATCTCTGCTGTCGTTAGCTTTCCTAAAGCCAAAGTGATACTCATCTAACAGATTCTCAATACTCTTTTCCATTCTTTTGTATATTTTTTTGTCAGCAACTCGGATGCCTGAGCTGTTATGTGATTGCGCATGATGTTTTTCCGAAAGCCAAACAGTATACCGCCAGACTCATTCATTCTACACACCAACGTGAGTAGTCACGTCGTTGCTACTTTCCCCAATGAATCTAGAAATTCTGATGGAATGTTACCTATCCCTTCCACCATATTCAATCTTTAGTCTTTAGGTCCCATGTCTATAAACTGAAACGACGAGCGAAAATTTAGACCAAGGCCGGGAATCAAATCCAGGTCTCCTGCTTGTCTCCAGCTTACTAGGCAGGTTAACTAACCACCAAGCCACCTTGTCTCAGCAGTCCGCACAGTTACCCTGCCATCTCTCGCTCCTCGATTCCAATTCTTACTGACGCCGCAGTCTGCTTTAAATTACCCATTAGACACAAACAGAATTGCTGAGGCTCTGCATGTTCTGGAACAGCACATCAGCATCGTGTGTAAGGGGGAATGTAAATTAGACTGCGGTGACTGTGAGAATTTGGATTGAGGTGCGAGGCGTTCCAGGGTAATCCGTGCAGTTGTGTGAACTGTTGTGACAAGATGGCGTAGTGGCTCGCACACCTGCTTAGTAAGCAGGTCACCTGGGTTCGATTTCCGACCCTAGTACAAAATATCCACGCGCCGTTTCATCTGTATGCACATAATCTGTATGAGACCAGTAAAATCTATAAAATTGCGTCAATTTACACTATCTCCTTTTCATTTCTGGGTGTAATACTGGATCCACTATCTCTTCAGTATCGACTTCTGTTTCTTTTTCCATCACGTTATCGAACAAGTCTTCACCCTTACAAATGCCATCAATGTATTCTTTCCATGTATTCGCTCTCACCTCTGCATATAACAATAGAATTTTCATTGCATTTTTAACATAGTATCTTTTCATTTCACCAAAGGTTGTCTTGACTGCTCTGTATGAGGAGTTCACTGCTCTATATGATGAGATTGTTCTTCCGGTAACCACATCTTTTTCGATTTCTTAAGAATTTTCATGGTGCCATTTCGTCTTAGATTCTCGTGGTTTGTTGGGAGCGTTTCGAGCCTCAGCAGTAAAGATAGCACATTTATAGAACCCCTGATCATCTGCACTTCTGTATTCTTCAGTTTCTCTGAACATTTTTGTACTTACCTCTCATATGGATCAAATGATGTATTTCTTCTCTTATCCATGATTTCTTCGCCGTTACATTCTTTTGTTTGCTTTACAACTTCCGTGATTGACATTTTTAGAGATATCCAATCCTCCCCAACTGAACTGCTTACTGAGCTATTCCTCATCGCCGTATCTATAGCTCCTGAGATCTTGAAGATTAGATTAGATTAGATTAGATTAGATTGATACTTGTTCCATAGATCATGAATACGACACTTCGTAATGATGTGGAACGTGTCAGGTTAATAACAGATGTCTGTACAAGATATTACATTACACAAAATATTGCATGACACCAATGTTTAAGTTTGTTTGTTATTTTTCCTTAATTTATATCTAAAAATTCAGCCAATGAGTAGAAGGAGTTGTCATCTAGAAATTCTTTTAATTTATTTGTAAATTTTAGTTGGCTATCTGTCAGGCTTTTAATGCTGTTTGGTAGGTGACCAAAGACTTTTGTGGCAGCATAATTTACCCCTTTCTGTGCCAAAGTCATATTTAACCCTGCATAGTGAAGATCATCCTTTCTCCTGGTGTCATAGCTATGCACACTGCTTTTAATTTTGAACTGGGTTGGATTATTGACAACAAATTTCATAAGTGAATGTATATACTGTGAGGTTACTGTGAGGATCCCTAGATCCTTAAATAGATGTCTGCAGGATGACCGTGGGTGGGCTCCAGCAATTATTCTGATTACACATTTTTGAACAATGAATACTTTTCTACTCAACGATGAATTACCCCAGCATATGATGCCATACGAAAGCAATAAGTGAAAGGAGGCACAGTAAGCTAATTTACTGAGATTCTTATCACCAAAATTTGCAATAACCCTAATAGCATACGTAGCTGAACTCAGACGTTTCAGCAGACCATCAATGTGTTGCTTTCAGTTTAACCTCTTATCAATGGACACACCAAAAAATTTTGAAAATTCTATCTTAGCTACAGACTTCTGTTCAAAGTCTATATTTATTACTGGAGTTGTGCCATTTACTGTACGGAACTGTATATACTGTGTTTTATCAAAATTTCAAGAGAGTCCGTTTGCTGAGAACCACTTAATAATTTTGTGAGAAACATCATTTACAATTACATCACTTAGTTCTTGGTTTTTGGATGTTATTACTATACTTGTATCATCAGCAAAAATAACTAACTTTGCATCTTCATCAATGTGGAATGGTAAGTCATTAATGTATATCAAGAACAGTGAAGAACCTAAGACAGAACCCTGTGGGACCCCATACTTGATAGCCATGATTTGTAACTCTGTACCACTGAGTTTCCCTGAACACTTTTGTACTACCTTCTTTCCTCGACCAACTGAAGTATTTCTGGTGTTAGCCAAGGTTTCTTTGCAGTTATCACCTTTCCAACTACGTTTCTCTTTCCAGGATCTATGATTGTCCTTTTCAGAGAAGTCCATCCCCCTTTATCTGAATTGCCTACTGAGCTATACGTTAACGCTGTATCTATAGCCATAGAGAACCTCAAGCTTATCTCCTCATTCCTTAGTACTTCCATATCACACTTCTTTGTGCATTGACTCTTTGTGTATAGTCTCTTAAATTTCAGTCTACTCTTCATCGCTACCAAATTATGACCTGATTCTTTGTCTGATCCTGGGTACACCTTACAATTCAGTGTCTTATTTACGAATCTCTGTAGGACCAAGATGTAAAAAACTGAAATCTCCCCGTACCTCCCGGCCTTTTCGAAGTATAACTGCTGCTCTTGTGATTATTGAACAGAGTATTCGGTATTACTAGCTTAAATTTGTTGCAGAGCTCAATTAATCGTTCTCCTCTCTCATTTCTAGTAGACAGTCACTGTTTTCTCCTAACCCTTTGTCCTATTTCTTCCTTTAGAACCGCATTCCAATCTCTCATTACTTTTAGATGTTAATCTCCCTCTATGTAATGAAATATCTGTTTAATATCCTCATCTACTCTCCTTGTCTCTTCATTTGAGGCTTGCGACGTCAGCGTGTATACCTGAATTATTTTTTCGGTGTTGGTTTGCTGTGTCTTCTTTCCATTTCACTTCGATGGCCCCAGTGTATCTAGATTGAGCCTTACCATTTGCCTATTCAGTTTTTCTACCTTCCCTAATACGTTCAAACTTTTGACATTATACTCCCCGACTCGTAGAACATTAACTATACATTGGATAATCAGTCTTTCTCTCATGATCATCTCCCCCTTGGCATTTCCCTTCCGGAGAACCAAATGAGGGTTTAGGCCATAATCTTTTGCCAATGGAGAGTTCATCATGGTAGTGGGACTAAGTTTGTGCCAGCGCACTCTCAATTGTTGCAAAATTTATTCAAGATGGCGGCGATGGCGCCATCCAAGATGGCGACATGTAGACTTGGCAACAGCGCATGACGTAATCCAAGATGACATTTTTTTTTAGGATGGTAGAGAAAGCAGAAGTGACCTTTCTTTACTGCCAGAATTCAAACTCGGCACTGGTTCCGAGGAAGAGATGGCGGTCTGGTCCTCGAAAAGTAGTTGAAATTAGGCAGTTCAACACCTTTGCACACGTATATGAGATTGTAAATTGAATTATTTAACATGATTAAAATTGAGCTCGAATTAAGTACTCAGATAATTGATAGGTTAGATGAGCGATGTGGGAGTTAGCATATTTACAGAAGACTTTGTCCGTCGCGTGCAGGGAAGGGGTGATCGAGGGTGTGTGACGTTAGTGGTCGGACGTCTGCCAAGCGGCGGCGCAGCGAGTGTCCAGTAACAACGCCCGCGCGCGAGAGAGAGTCAATTAGCGAGCGTTCTAGTGCCGACCAAACGTGCTGTTATACAGTCATGGCGGATTCCACTGTCGAGAAAAATTTGGCGGCAAAAGTGTAGCATGGCGTTCTCGGTCGCACAGAGACACGTGGTGGACGGTGAACGATCGGCATCGACAGGTTTGAACGTGCCCAGTGAAACAACTTTCGCGCCAAAAGTGTGGCAGGGCGTTCTTTGTGGAACGGCCGACCGTTGTGTGATTCAGCTCCGAGGCAAACAGTTTTGGCGGGAAACATGCGGTGGCGACGGATACACTTGGTGAACGGACAAGGGACCGCTGGGACATCACACTCGGCAAGTTCCAGCGTGTCCAGCAAAGACATGTTTACGACGTGGGAGCGATCGCTGGGCCCGCGGCTAGCGCTAGCTGCCCCCAGCGCAATGGTCGCTGGAGCGCGCTGCCAGTCCAGCACGAAAGGCCACCTCACGTGAGAGGCGTCGGCAGTGGGTCTGCTTGCTGGCCGGCAGGGCCAGGGGGTGACTACGATTTGAACTATTTCAGTTGGAGCGCGGACGTCGTGGCGACTGCACTGCGATATCAAATATGTGTACTGATTGTGTTGGAGAACAAGTGATGACCGTACTGCTTGAAATAAAGATTTCAGTCCCTTTTCCCCTACAAAATCAAAGGACGTGACTTACGTTACTATAAGTGCACTTTATTATTTGACGGGAGTTTGATAGGTTACCAGTGTAAAAAGATAAGTGACGGCGAAAGTTCGTACATGTGATTGATTATGGTGTTGGAATTTGAACTTGTGGCAGATTTTTTGCTATGGATGTAACGCAAATGGCTTTCTTCCCACCGAAATCAGACATCTTAAATAATAAATGGTAATAATAAACAGAAGTTCAGTTTTCGAGATATTATCGTGTTGGAATTTGAATTTGGCGCAATTTTCTAGTGGAGGTAGGCCAATTATAATAATAAGTAATAATAAATGATGAATGATAATGATTAATAATCAATAATAATAAAGATAAGTACGATTTTGCAGCCATTACCGTGCTGGAATTTGAATTTGGAGTGAATTTTCTAGTGGAGGTAGGCCAGTAATAATAAATAAATATAATAATAATGATAATAATAAGAATAATGATAGTAAAAGTAAATGATAATAAATGATAATGAATGATGATGAATGTTAATAAATGATAATGAATAATAATGAATACTAATAAAGAGAAGTATGGCTTTGCATGTGTTATCCTGCTGGAAATTGTATGTCATGCCGCTTTTATGGAGGGGCAGGGGTTAGGTTAGGTTAGTGGATGTAGCCCAATTGGTCTACTTTCCTGGCAAAATTCAAAATTCCCAGCATTATTTTTGGAGGTTTGGTTAGTGGACATAGCACAATTGGCCTATTTTCTCACCAAAAGCCGCCATCTTGTATGATGTCATGCGCTGTTTCCAAGTCAACATGCCGCCATCTTGCATGACGTCATCGCCGCACTCTTGAATAAATTTTTCAACAATGCAGAGTGCACTGGCACGAACTTAGTCCCACTACTCATCATGGCCCTTTTTCAATTACAGGGCGCATGTCTTGTCGATATACGTTTGTGTTCGATGCAATCGTTACTATTGCTTTAGTTAGTCGGCTTGTCATACAATTACCCCTTTTCCTAGGAAAATCATTAACCCTTAAGATAGGTATTCTAATCGGTGGCTTTGTACAGACTGTAAGAAGTCAGTCTATGTTTGAACGTTACTTTTGTTCTAAACTACAATAAGTAGTGGTCATTAAGTACCACATAAATATTACCGTCCCCACAAGAATGAATAAGGCCCAACTAAACTTAAGTAATGCCATCTGACACTCTCGATAATTGTTCTTCTGACGCCCACATTTTATTAGCGCAAAGTCACGTCTTGATTTACACGTGAAATAGTATTCTACTGCCTGGAAGTCTCCTCGGGTTTGCTGCCAGATCCTGAAACCAACTTCATTGATTACATGATCCGGCAGCAAACCCGAGGAGACTTTTAAGATTTATTACACCGGGAAAGCCTAAGAAGTCACATACTGTATTACCTATTTGTTAACTTCCCTTTGCTGGTTCCAAATTGCATCCCCCAACAACATTTAGTTTTGCCTGATTAGCAAGAGAAAAACCCAAAATTTTGCACTCATATATGGCGTTATTATAGCTCGTAATTAGACAATATCACAAAAAAGTGTAAGCAGAATTTAATAACGCAAAGAGTGTTTCGTTTTAAGAACATCTACCAAGAGAAGTGGCTTCATTGAAACAGACAGCAGAATTAGGCGTGGGAATATTTAATTCAATTACCTCTGCGTAAATCATTTGTGTTAGGACTCTGGGGCCACAGACGTTACCACATCTAAACTAAGTGCCACAGTTCTGATATCCCAGGCGGCCTGAACGAAAAGAGCTTGGCCAGTTAGTGAGCGAGGTAAATGATGATACACCATCGCGATCTTATTTTATTATTCTACCCAGTATCAGACCGTGGAATGGTAAGGACTTCGAACCTACTTGCAGTGATCCACCGACTGGAATGTACACTGGGGGAAGGTGGTGGAAATCGAAACATAAATAAAAGGTTTGGAAAATGGCACAAACAAATATTTCTGAAATAACTGAATGCAGCCTCTACTAATATAGAAACAACTACAGAATGATATACAGAAATAATATTCACTTATAGATACACTTCGGAATGAGAATACTGAACAATAAGAACTAGATTTCGTGAAGAAAAGGGAGGCGGTGGCTGAATTCTGTGAATGTTACCGCACCGTTGGCGCTGTTGCTCTCTTGTAGTATCGCGAAGTATTTACAGCTGCAATACGACATAAAGGGCGATGGAATCCGGGCGTCATTATAAAGCAGTGGCCAAAGTCACGTACCGTTAAATTTTACCGTCGCATGGTGCAGCGTACATGTGGCCAAAGGGCGGTCGCAAGCGAGACAGCAGCTGGTAGACCTTACAAGAAGTGGACTGGAGCGGTGATACTCAGGGGTTTTGTTGGCTGGTAGGCATCTCACACTAGTGTACCTACGGCCGAAAAAGGTAGCTTCGGTGACAACCGGCTGGGTTTTCAAGTAACTAAGTGTCAACGGCTGGTACACAGTACTGGCCGTTTTCCTTTCGCACGAGAACTTTCCCGACTTGGCGCAGCTTTGGCGTTCGGATGGCGGGCCTTTCTGTGTTCGTGTGCACCCCAAGACGAAGATGATGCACGGTTTGAACTAGAATAATTTTAATGGCCACCCTCGCGTTGACCAATTTAGTAATTTCTCTCAAAATGATGGCTCCGAAATCTATTTACCGATTTCCGTTTGTCTCTTACTAGGAGATCAATATTACAAGGTTTCTTTCGTTTTTGTAATTATTCAGATGCTATAAGTCACGGATGGATCTTTAGATACGTGGAAATAAGACTAATATGCAAATTATGTGGGTAGCAGTAGTTTGTTCGGCATCGAACGCTTCGAATGCGGCACCCGACTTCTTATTCTTTAATTACTGTGAAACTCGGCCTTTGTTTCTGGCACTGCGCGCCTTCTCGCTCATCCGTTACTACACTTGACGTTCTAGGGACAGTTCGTAACACGATGCGTTAAAAAAAACACCTGCTATCTTACGAAATTGGTACTTCATTTAATTAAGTTCATGAAAGATGCAAGTTTCAACAAACTATTTGAGATGTGCATTGACTTTATAACTATTATTGTACACCAAGAATACGAAAATTTTACAACGATCAATTCAGTTATGGTTACTTAATATACATGGAGACCTCGATACGGTAACACTAAGACTAGTTTCTTAACATATGTTTAAAAGACATGGAAGATGGGAAGCCTATTTGGTGTATGATACACCAAATGCAACGGAATCTGCATCACAGAAAGATGACCAGAGAAGCCAATTGGCCACAGCATTGAGTATCATACCAAAGAAAGCTCGACAAGCCAACTTGGATCACCATAAACCAAGTAGCGCAAAAATGTTACCTTCTGATGCAGAATAGCCAAATGCGAGGTTATTTGTATTTTATGAAGCACCTCACACATACGCAAATCCATACCTCTTGTCTGCCTTTGCCTCTCTCTCTCGCTCTCTCTCTCTCTCTCTCTCTCTCTCTCTCTCATTATGGAACATTAGCATCCACTCTCAATAGCACACCATTTCAAAACGTAAAGAAGTACAGCTTTACTCGGTCGCATCTTCAAAGAGAGTAGGAAGAAAAAACAGGCTCTGTTCTCTGAAACTTGCAAAAGCATGCCTGACGTTTGCGCACACTCGATCCTCATTGGCGTAGATTGCTGACGCCTCAAAGAACTTCAGCAGAGGGACTACAGTAGCAAACGCTGCAGGGAAAGTCTATCAGTGCGTGCAGAGATAGCTCATAAATAATCGCAGTACAATAAACTGAATCTATAGAAGTTGGCAAATATGCAAACATAACAGACAGCTTTCATCAGACTCTTCTGACAGGACACATTGCGACCTAATGGCTTAAAGCATCCTAACTGGCGGAAAATTGTCCCCATTCAGCCAACCCATTGAGAATAAACATAGTTCATGATCCATTTAATAGTACAACAAGCTATTGACCACACAGTCCTGATAAGCCAAACTATTTTCATTTACAAGTTACCATGAATTTTTGTAGCTGCATTGAGATGTTCGAATACAGACATCTATATCAAATTTATACGTGAAACGTCAAATAGAACCAAATGTAATAAGAGCCCTTAAGAACATACATGAACCGAAGTTATTCACACAGAAAACAGGATCGTAAGGTGATCTCAATTATTTGTAGTTGAAATAGAGGTTGTGAAAAGTGAAAAAATTGAACGACGTCCCATGTAAATGGCGTATATGAATGCCTACACAAAAATGAGATGCGTAGATCATCCTAAGTTAGGGCCACTCTAAATCTGTGATGGTGAAAGTTAAACAGAAATGAATACTAATAGATGTATGTACTCTAACAATCTCAGGGATAAACATTGCCGGCCGGGTTGGGCGAGCGGCTCTAGGCGCTACAGTCTGGAACCGCGCGACCGCTACGGTCGCAGGTTTGAATCCTGCCACGGGCATGGATGGTGTGTGATGTCCTTAGGTTAGTTAGGTTTAAGTAGTTCTATGTTCTAGGGACTGATGACCTCAGATGTGCTCTGAGCCATTTAAACCATTATTTGGTACCAACTCGAAATTAGGCTCAAAACATCGATAAGTATTTTAGCTATTATATCATCTGAGACGGAGACGGTTAAGTCCCATAATGCTCAGAGCCACTTGAACCATTTGCTTAAACATACTGCTAATACGTAACGTATTGGCAGGTGACCTTAAATGGTCACTGTGGTCCCTTTGGATCTTGTAATATAAACGGTAGAGGTGGGTATATAAACAATTAGCAAATAATTATTTCCAAGACTTCGTTGGAGTTAAATCGAAACACTTGCCGTACGTAGTCACCAAGTTGATGGAAGTTATCTAAGATCTAAAAGAATCAACAAATGTTATTACTTGTGGTTTCATTAAACCATAACAAACAAAATGTTAGCATTATAGCTTAGTAAAGCTCTGGCTTTTCTAGCCTCATAGAGACTGAATAAAAGTATCATTGCATCGACTAACGTAATTATAACGTTCAGTAATATTAATAGAAAATACCATAAAATGGTGTGTAACGTGTCCTAAGGATAATAAGAATCGCCTCATTTGGCATGTTCAAATATTTATCTAACTGCAAAATATACAGTAATTACTGGATAACATACACAAAATTTGTGTTATAAAGTACGGCGGTCGTGTGGGAGATTATTAATTGATCATGGTTGTCTGTAATGACAAAAGTTAGCAAATCTTTATTCACTGAGGAGAGGTGAAGTGTCTGATTACATGACAATATTTAAAAACTTTGAGCAGAATGCACAATAGTATCACTCAGTGTATCATGACTCATGTGGGTAGAATTATCTGCTGTCAGACGTCTTATGTGGAACACGTTTATGGGATACCTTTCAATGGTCTGGTCCAAGTAACAGATTTTTTTGCCTTGGCTCTCGTGTTTTTCAAGTTAACTTTTTCACTTTCTCCCTCACAATTTCATATCGTTTACATGTAAGACATCAAAACAAACAATGATTGGAGCAATAATGAATACTGATTCTCAGTTGAAGTGGTGTGAACACACAAAGGTACTTACAAACAGAATGTTATCAGCATGTTATGCCCTTAAAATCCTATCATCAGTCTCTAACATGCAGTGTCTTTTAGTTACATAATATTCATATGTACACTCAGCTCTTACCTATGGCATTCTTTTGTGGGAAACAAATGCACAAAATATGAACACAGTTTTCAAACTTCAGAAAAGAGCCATAAGAATAATAACAAAAAATTGTAGTCGACCTCATTGTAAAGATCTGTTCAAAACACTGGGGATTTTAGCTGCTCTATGTGAACTCATTTACCAATAAGTTGCACACATCAAAAATAACATTAGTAATTAGTGCACATACAGCTCTGTCCATGACCGTGGAACACAAGCTAAACTCAACTTACATTCACCAATAAAACTAAATGTAAAACTCAAAACTGGATTTTCTGCCAAGGACTAAAACTGTACAATAAATTACCAGAAGAGATTAAAGAAACGGTTATTGACACTTGGTTTAAATCTTCATGGAGTCCATCACTCCAACGCTTCTTGGGTCTCCCTGGCGGTCTCTTTCCTGTAGGTGTGAAATCCAGGAGCTTCCGAGGCCATCTGTGATCCTTTTTGGGCTAAACATAAACGAAGCCAAGACAGAGTACCTCGTTATGACGCGTGGTCATCGTCAGACTGCTGATCATCTATAATCACTGCAGGTTGAGGACCATTCCTACAAGAGAGTACAAGAATTCAAATACCTAGGGGCACTCTTCACTGAGAACTTTTCATGTGAAGCAGAGATCAATGCCAGAATACAAGCAGGAAATCGATCTTAGCACAGCCTAGCACAACTGCTTCAGTCCAAATCTCTCTCCGGACAGTTCAAGATTCGACTGTACAAAACCCTGATCCAGCCTGTTGTTCTATATGGCTGTGAGACATGGAGTATCCGGAAACAGAACTTCCATAAGCTCCTTGTTTTTGAGAGAAAAGTGCTTCGGAAGATCTTCGATGCAGATACAGGGGAATGGAGGATCAGATACAACCAAGAGCTTGAGGAACTATACCAGCAGCCCAACAGAGCAGGAACTGTCAAAGCCAAACGAATGCAGTGGGCCGGCCATGTGGCCTGAATGGAGGATCAGAGATGGCCTCGGAAGCTCCTGGATTTCACACCTACAGGAAAGAGACCGCCAGGGAGACCCAAGAAGCATTGGAGGGATGGACTCCATTAAGATTTAAACCAAGTGTCAAAAGATGTGGACGAATGACGGATAGCTGCAATGGACAGAATACAGTGGAGGAGGAAACTTGTAGATGCGTGCGGTCCACTGGGCCTGATCACGTAGTAGTAGTAGTAGTAGCGGTAGTAGATTAGAGAAACTGCAAAAATACACTTATTAAAAAAACGTAGCTAAAAAGTACCTGTTATGCGATACATTTTATACATTGAAAGATTACTTAGATAAAAATTACGCAAGTAAATAATAATAATAATGATTATAAATCATCCATCATTCCACATACCACCTTCACACTATGTTTTCTTGCTTTCTTTTTTTCCTTTTCTAGAAAAACTTAACCCAAAGCTATGCATAGTACAATACTAACACCTCTTCCTCTTTCTGAACTCAACATCTGACTCATTATAGAGGATGCTGATTCAGTTTTTCAGGACAGCAAATGGGAAGTTGGGGTACAGAAAATGGCCCAGACATCACCAGTGTGTGTGTGTGTTAACGTGTGTAGTGAGTGAAGTGTTATGAAACAATGTGTGTATAGTGTGTGCAGTGACTGATAGTAAGATATGAGTGAACAGTGTGGCATTACATTATTTAGTAAATTATTTGCTGCCTAGGTAGTGGAAGTGCTTAACTTCATCCACTTCCTGACCTTAGATCCTGATGCTACGTTTCTCGCTGTTCTCATTTCAGCAACTTCTTATTACTTTCGTATTTCTTCGATTTACTATCAATCCATATTCTGCAGTCTTTAGACTGCAGATCATCTAATTCTTCTCCACTTTCACTCAGAATAGCAATGTCCTCAGCGAATCGTATCATTAATATCGTTTCACGTTGAATTTTAATTCCACTCCTGAACCTTTCTTGTTTTTATCATTGTTTCTTCGATGTACAGATTGAGCAGAGCACATTTTTCTTGGTCGTCTACTCTTATTATGCCCTTTTGGCTCTAGTACACACTGTAAATTACTCGTCTCTCCTTATAGCTTACCTCTGTTCTTCACAGAATTTAGAATATTTTGTTCCATTTTACATTGTCGAACTCTTTTTCCAGGTTGACAGATCCCATGAACGTGTCTTTATTTTTCTTCAGTTTTGCACTCTTTGTCAACCGCAACGTAAGACTTGCTTCTCTGGTGCCTTTACCTTTCCTGAAGATCAACTGATTGTCACCATACACATCCTCAATATTCTCTTTCATTCTTCTGTGTGTTATCCTTGTGAGCAACTTGGATATCTGAGATGTTGATTGTGCGATAATTTTCGCACTTGTCAATTCTTGCAGTCTTCGGAATTGTGTGAGTAATATTTTTCCGAGTGTCAGATGGTATATCACCAGACTCATATGTTCTACACACCAGCTTGAATAGCCGTTTTGTTGCCATTTCCTCCCAATGATTTTAGAAATTCTGATGGAACGTTACCTATCTCTTCCACCTTATTCCATATTTAGTCTTTTGACCCTATGTCAGTAATCAATCAACTGAAGTATTTCTTCTGTTACCAATTTCTTTCCAAGTTCTACGATTTTTCTTCTTAGAGATGTCCACTCCTTTTTAACTTTACTGGCTAGTGAGCTATTGTTTATTTCTGTATCTACAGCTTTAAAGAACTTCAAGGGTCTCTCGTCATTCCTTAGTACTTCCGTATCCCACTTCTTTGCGTATTGATTCTTTCTGTCTAATCTCATAAGACTAGAAATGTAGTTATTAAATCTTGTATGTAACTGTTCCCTCTTTCGCATACCCAAGTCAGTAAACTTTCCTGTCCCATCTAAGTAATAGAGTTGCATTTTTGTTCTAGGCTATTTATCTGAAACTGTATTCCACTGACACTTGGTATCTGTTCTCATGCAATGCTTTCAATCTACTCCCTCGATTAATCTGCATTCTCTTTCTGTTCCTGAGCAGTAGTTTCTGCTTTATCATTCAGTCCTTGGCAACAGTTCCACGCTACTTTGTTCTGCCGTCTAATCTCTGATTAATTCACAGCCTCCAGCTGTGCTAAGGGTCACAATAAGCCATTAAACAGTTGGTCGTCAACAGTGAGTGGAGCAGCTGATGATCTACGCAGATGTTTGGTTTGATATAGCTGCCTGTGAAAGCGGTAAAAATATCAGCTGACACACAATAGTCAGCTGCAACAGGAACTGACAAAATTTGCATTGAAAGATCACGAGCACCACCACCACCATCGGAAACGTTTGCTTCATTCTCATTCACAACCACATTACTTATTTCCTGCACTCTTAAATTTACTACACCTTTGGGATACACTCTCTCGTAGTCATACTGACCGAATCATTACATTCTGTATTATCACTACTCTGAGTGGTAGCTATTGATAAGATATCAGAATCAGCAAGTTCCATAGTTCTCGACCCATTTCCCTACTCTTCCCCATTTTCCTGCTGCCCCTCTGCATAGCTGTAATTTTCGACCTTGTCTGCTAAACAATTGTACTACCAAGAACAAACCAATATTTTAAAAAAGGGATTACCTTTTTAGACAGCAAGAGACAAATTCTAGAAGCCCATTATAGTGTATAGTAAAAAACTGACCTAAGAGTCCTTAACACATCATTCACTGACCACTTAAGTATAAAAACAATAAATAAGAACCACAAAAATCCAGCTAATCTTACCAAGAATAACGAAACTGAGATTTCAGTAGAAATCATGTCACATATAAAAATCTTATATATGGCTAAAGCATCATCATAAAAGGAAGTAGGGAAGAATTCCCTGCGAAATTTTCATCAGAAGCGTAGTCCACTCGAGGTTGATAACCTCACTTGCCTCACAGACTCCTTACACTATGCAAGGAAACCAAAACCTAAGTTCCAGAAAAAATATTTCAAACAGAACCAAATGAATGAGATAAAATTTAGTATCACTCGTTGATGTTCATCAGTCCACAGGCACTCTCAGCCTGACTGTAGAACAAATTCACTGAATTCCATGTGTGAGGCTCTCAAAGCTGTTTCACAAGTCAACTAAACTGAATCAATCAATTTACTGTACAGCGGTCTATCCTGCCACGCAGACAACTGCAGGAAAATTTCACATACGCTTTGTTATTCAGCAAGAGAATTTCTAATCTGGACAAAATATATCATAAACCACAGAAAACTTCCACACACTAGTTTGATAGCCAGTTACCTGACGCAATAGTTTAGAAAACAACGTCTTTCACATTCACATAGATGAATAAAATCACAAATAAATGCGGCATACATCACTTACAAAAAAAAACACAACAGTATTCAAATTACTTCAAGAAAGTTTTGTTGGACTGACACAAAATTTTTTCACTAAACAGGGCGCTATTCTATGAACAATAGAAACTTCTGCACCAATCCCTTTTCATCCTTGCTGCGCCACAAATTTTAAAATATCGTCACGTTCCACACCTTCCTAAATTAACTCTACAATACCTGTAGTTAATTACCTAAGCAATCAATCACTTTTAGAATGTTAAAGGCAAATTAAAATTTTTTAAAACTGTTATCCCATTAACAGAAAAAACAGTACATTCGCACAAAAAGAGTTATTTATTCTTCGGTACATCCTTCGTTATCGCAACTATCTCTCCTTAATTTTCACAACAAATATCTCACTGTTCGGCAGTAAGTTTATTATTCAAATTACACTACTGGCCATTAAAATTGCTACACCACAAAGATGACGTGTTACAGACGCGAAATTTAACCAACGGGAAAAAGGTGCTGTGATATGCAAATGATTAGCTTTTCAGAGCATTCACACAAGGCTGGCGCCGGTGGCGACACCTACAACGTGCTAATATGAGGAAAGTATCCAATCGATTTCACATATACGAACAGCAGTTGACCGGCGTTGCCTGGTGAAACGTTATTGTGATGCTTCGTGTAAGGAGGAGAAATGCGTACCACCACGTTTCCGACTTTGATAAAGGTCGGATTAAAGCCTCTCGCGTTGGTCGAAATCCAATGACTGTTAGCCGAATATGGAATCGGTGGGTTCAGGAGGGTAATACGGAACACCGTGCTGGATCCCATCGGCCTCGTATCACTAGTAGTCGAGATGACAGGCATCTTATCCGCATGGCTGTAAAGGATCGTGCAGCAAGTCTTGAACCCTGAGTCAACAGATGGGGACGTTTGCAAGACCGCAACCATCTGTACGAACAGTTCGACGACGTTTGTAGCAGCATGGACTATCAGCTTGGAGACCATGCCTGTGGTTACCCTTGACGCTGCATCACAGACAGGAGCGCCTGCGATGGTGTACTCAACGACGAACCTGGGTGTACGAATGGGAAAACATCATTTTTCCGGATGAATCCAGGTTCTGTTTACAGCATCATGATGGTCGCATTCGTGTTTGGCGACATCGCGGTGAACGCACATTGGAAGCGTGTATTCGTCATCGCTGTACTAGCGTATCACCCGGCGTGATGGTATAGGGTGCTATTGGTTACACATCTCGGTCACCTCTTGTTCGTATTGACGGCACTTTGAACAGTGGACGTTACATTTCAGATGTGTTACGACCCGTACCTCTACCCTTCATTCGATCCCTGCGAAACCCTACATTTCAGCAGCATAATGCAAGACCGCATGTTGCAGGTCCTGTACGGGCCTTTCTGGATACAGAAAATGCTCGACTGCTGCCCTGGCCAGCACATTCTCCAGATCTCTCACCAACTGAAAACGTCTGGTCAATGTTGGCCGAGCAACTCGCTCGTCACAATACGCCAGTCACTATTCTTGATGAACTGTGGTATCGTGTTGAAGCTGCATGGGCAGTTGTACCTGTACACGCCATCCAAGCTCTGTTTGACTCAATGCCCAGACGTATCAAGGTCGTTATTACGGCCAGAGGTGGTTGTTCTGGTTACTGATTTCTCAGGATCTATACACCCAAATTGTATGAAAATGTAATCACATATCAGTTCTAGTACAATATAGTTGTCCAATGAATACCCGTTTATCATCTACATTTCTTCTTGGTGTAGCAATTTTAATGGCCAGTAGCGTAATTATTATTGTTCGCAGCATACCTGATTACTTGAAGTTACATTTCCCTGAATACATTCCTTACAGAGTAATGTACCGACATACCACAAATTGTAACATATTTTACACAATCATTAAGCGTGGCACTTCCTTACAAGAGAACAAAAGGAAATTAGCTGAAAATTTACGCCCTTAGCATCCCATAGTACGAGTATTTTGGAGTAGTGAATGATTTACCTCATTTCTTGTTTTCACTTTTAGTGATACAAATCAAAGTTAAAAAAAATTGAAAGTAAGTAGACCAGGTAGGCAATATCCCCACCATTTTAATTTATCTGGGCACAGCTGGCCGGATTTTTCGTGTCTGTAAATGAACTGATGATACTTGACTTCTCAACCGCTACAGTTAGTAATAAGTCAGTCCTACAAAAAGGTTGCCCTTCCTTCAGAAGTATGTAAGGTCCAACTAAGATAGTATAGTTCAACGTGACTATTCACATGTATTGTTCTTTAGATACTTATACTTAAATAGCGCAATGGAAAATTTTGTTTAACACCTGAAATGCTGTAGTATTGCATAGCGGTTAGTTTATCCCTTTCTGAATCCTAATTGAATCCTCCTTAACAACGTTTAGTTTTAGCAATATAAAGACTCTAAAGTTAGCGTTCATATATGAAGTTACTACACTTCTTATGGTGATCTATAATACCCCAGAATTACTACACGTGTGAGCAGAATTACCACCAGCTACATTCCCGAAGGTCTCGAAGCGACTTACGTTCTATGACCTGAAATTAATTTACTAATAAAAGTAGTGTTTTTTACGAAAACTTACACAAAAGCCAGTGTTTGTGATTGAGGGGGCTGAGTGAATTGGTTACTAGACTACTTAGTTTAATTGTTTCTGCATAAAGCATGTTTTACGCTTCAGGGTTGCACACTTCTTCCGTCTCACAAAATCCGCACATCATTTAATTAAATTTTGTGAAAGGTGCGGATTCAAAATAATGATGTGAGATCTGCATTTATATTATGATTATTACTGTACCTCAAGAACACAAAAGTTTCAAAAAAGGCAAATTCGATTAATGTTAGGTACTTAATACATATGATGCCCTTGACATAATCATATAATTATCAGTTCTTTAATGTTTGAAAAGCACCGAAAATTTGAAGCCTATTGGGTGAATGAATTACCGATCTGCTATATTCAATCACAAATTGAATGCTGTTCATTAGCAGAACGGAATCTCCCCCACTGAGTCACAATCGCAGGAGTCTGAAACTTAACTTATTTGCTTTTTATATTACTAAATGTATTTGAAAAAAATGCGCCTTCATGAGGCATATTTTTTGTGTTAATACTAAAGCTCACACCCAAACCTCCAGATGTAAAACACTCAGATCGGTACCAAGCGTTGTTTGTAGATAGAGTATCAACCAAAACTCCGTTTTAGTTCGTGCTTTGTGCTGTCGTCCAGCCGAACGAGGGTAAACGTTAATTAAAAGTAACACCAAAACTATGGAGCACAGAAAAACCATAACTGTGAATAATAAGTACGTGTAGCTTCCGCGGGAAACTGATAGATTGTTGGATCGTCGTAGCAATGATCCTGGCTTCAAACCTCAACGATGATTTTTATTTCCTGTATTGCGCGTGAAAGTATTGTGTTGGACTATTTTTGCTTACTCTGTGAAAGTACAAATGAATGGACTAGTTGCTTCATTATGAGTTTTGTCCATTCTGACGCACATAAGCGACAGAACACTACATCCATCTATACGAATTACTCCATGGGTTTGCTACTTTAACCTAATGAAGCTAAAGCAGACTGCCAAAAGAACATTGATAAAAACTGCCAAAAATCCTTTTACATGTCATGAAAATGTACTCCCATTTGTCAGTTCCACGCGAAAATGGGGTTGAAAAAGAGAGTCATCAGTGAGGTTTCACGCGGCATCTTTCGAAAGAAAACCTTACACACTACCACATCATCCACGTAAGATCTACAAAACTATCGCTCACCGACACGCCTTTTGTGAGACCCTTAGCTCTGATGTTAGTTTCAATTGCCGTTTACGCGTGTTGTACTGGACGGCGACACACAGCACGAAAAAAATCGGTGTTTTAGTTGGTACTCTATCTATATACAATGTTTGATATTGATCTGAGTGAAATCTGGAAGTTGGGGTGTCAGTGTTGTGAGATTCAGTGCGCATCTTGAACGAAATATTCAATTCAGGTAAGTAATTGTATGTGCTAGACCTTTATTGTGGTAAAGTTGTTTCTTACAGGCATAACTCGTGAACTGCACATGTTCGTGCCTCCTAAACGAACGGAAATAAATTCGAATAATCAAAATAGTGTAGTGTTATCAATATGTAGGGCTTAGTTTCTACTATACCTCATATTATATGTAATGACAATTAACACGAACCGACTGAGATTGACTATACTCGCCTACGTTTGCCGGCTTTACCTACAAAATGTAACAATTACCCTGTAAGAAAATCTGAGTATTGATACAGTATATTTCGACTGTCGCATTGGGCCTCAACGTCAGCTAAATGAATTACGGTTATAGCAGGTGCATGCGGTTTAATAATGCTTTGCGTGGCTGGTTACAATGCACGAACATACCCACCTTTCGTGGCTGAAAGACTGCTCATGTGTAGTAATATGTAAAGAAAAAACGCAGCTGCATGTTCGCTGTTAGGAGAGATATTAACGACCAAATGAATGTACAGTCGTGCTCAAAAGTATCCGAACAATCGGAATTGCATTTCGCCTGATTCGCATACATCCCTCACAATGCAGCTGTCTAGCAGGTCCTCTAATCGCTCCTCGGTACAGTCGTTTGACTATTGAAAATGGTTCCAACCAATCACCACTAGAAAAAACTGTTCTGTATCGCAATAACTCAAGATGTAAAGTAATACCACGATACTACAAATATCAGGGAACACCTTATCACAGATAAGACTGTCCTTGAGGCTTGTAAGCTCACATTTATTACAATAAATGACATACCTGAAATGTTACCACTCTCATTATTACGTCAGATAGGTAATGCACGTAGTAAGTTCGTCGTATTCATGATTTCCTCTTCAAAGTGACATACCGTACTTGTTATTTAACACAAAATGACTAAAAATTTTAGTTTTTTACGAGCTGCTAGTTGAGAATATGTATAAACTTCAAATGACACGACGAACCGGATTCAAACCCAGATCATGCAGACTAAAAAAAGATTTCGTGACTGACGGAAACTAATGGTCATTCCTGACTACACATACAGAGAGTGATATACCTCCATTTTAGACAGTATCAGTTACGAAATATCAACATTAAATTACGTGACATAAACATTTTTGTCGAACGCGAATTCCTACCCAGCATCTACTGTCACTGTTAACGACCTACGAGACATGTTAAATATTGCTTCACAAGTAACTTACTTGAAATGTCGTGAGGTAAATCTTCGTGCTGGACAGGGATTCGAACCCAGAACCTAATCGAAGTGTTATCGAAGAACAACCAACTGTGACATATCGGATTTTCTCGGCCGTTGCTAGATGTTTTAACTGAAATGACGAGACGAAACATTAATTTTTCCCTTCGCAGGACTCCAAGCCGCACCTATCGCTGTTATATTCTAGAGAAAATGGACGTTAAATATGGGTTTGTTACACCAGCTGCAACACGTGAGCATGTTTGAACTAGAAATAACATGCCGATGAGTTCAGTAGTGACTGGCAATCGAACCCCACACATATTGTTGTTGACTACACTTTGCCGCCATGTAGCCACCACTGTGGCTTCTGCTTGGCATTAAAATTAAGGATCTCTTGTTTGTGCTTGCGTTGGCACGTAGGAGTCGCTGCACCAAAGTAAAGAGAACTGAATTGAATGTAGTGCCGTCAAGTTGGCACAAACAGAAAAGGAGAAAATTAAACAACATAAATGGTCTGTCTTTGAAGCCTGAATCTTCATTGCCATTATGCGTCTTATAAGAAAAAACGTACACTGGAAAGTCATGTTGTTTTATATAAAGGATTACAAAATCAGGTAAAATGAACAGTGAGGTTGTCAGTAAAAGTGCATTACTGTTGTCAGTATGATGTTCCACTGCCCAGGGCCTGTAATGATAAAGGCCTCGTTTAAATCAGGAATATTGTATACAGAAGTGGAAGAGAGAGCACCATTAAATTATACAAAACGGTTGAAATGGCTCTGAGCACTATGGGACTCAACTTCTGAGGTCATCAGTCCCCTAGAACTTAGAACTACTTAAACCTAACTAACCTAGGGACATCACAGACATCCATGTCCGAGGCAGGATTCCAACCTGCGACCGTAGCTGTCTCGCGGCTCCAGACTGTAGCGCCTAGAACCGCACGGCCACTCCGGCCGGCTTAATTCTACAATCCGTATGCATTGCACACACACAGAAGTTACTGTTGCAGTGTATTAAGGAGCCCAATGGGTTAATTGCGTATTTTCCGGCGAGAAAGAGCAATCGCAAACTGTCTTCGCTACATTAGGTTACTTAAACTGGTGTCACTCTGAGTTAGAATTTATGGTCAGCGACTAACTGTAAGAACAATGGGTCGGATGCGGGTTTCTGTCATACACAATTTGAAACAGGTCACGTTGACAGCGACGTATTTCGGAAGGCAGTAAGATCCCTTCGCTTTTGGTTTGGCAGTATTCGACAGCCATTTCTAGGCGCAACTAAATGAAGAAAGACAGCGCGTTTTTGTTATCAAGTGACGTCTTCATTAATTACTTCAGATGTAATGTAATCTACGAGTAATTTCTGATGTTTGATATTAACATAAAAAGAATTCCGTAGACAGAGAAACAACCTGTTCTTGGGCAACTACTTCTATAATGACCAAAAGGCGTTAAATGGTATTCAAGCACATGTGTTTCAGTAGCGGTATGAAGAAAATAATAGTAATAATGCCGGTAACAATTGAATTATCCGGTAACTTCACACTTCACAGTGGATTTTCTCGAACTAAGAAATTTGCGGAATAAGTGAAATATTCAAAATGTCTTCAAATCGAGGCTATGATGCCTAGAAGAGTCTTTACATCCTGCTGACATGAGAATAGTATAATCTTCGCGTCAGTAGCTTGCTGCTACTTAACCATTTAATAGACTCGCATTTTCTCCATCGTGACTAATTTTGTAAGCTAAACATATCATCCGTTACAGCACACTCCTGGGGCTGCGAAATGTGGCCACAATGGTCTGGTGGAACGAACTATCACAGGTGCAATGCATGGGTTCAGAGGCACAGAGGCACAGAGGCACAAACAGATTTTCTTTACCTCTGGTAACCTCAAGACAAAGACGTTATAATTGAGAATCCGCATTAAACATCACATTCCTTCATTACCAACTGAACAGAGCCGGTTTACGTTGGGAAATGAGAGAGGCGGAAGTCATGGAAAACAGAAATACTGTCGCCAGTAAACTTACATTACAAAATTTCATTTTATTTGATCAACCGATAGCCATTTAAAGGAACAGGGCTCGTATTTCATTTCTGCTCGGAATAGTACAGTTCAGTCATTTCGTTCCTCTTCCCAAGACTGCAATCTTCTCTAAGTCTCTTCCAAAGGTAAGTGTGTGGGTCCGAATACTGATCCAGTACAAAAATATTCATGATTTCATTTCAAGCCCTATCACATGCACACCGGCCTGCTAGTGAAAATTAACATGCAATCATAATGTCTGTTCATGTGCTGCCAACATTCAGAACAGGTGTCGTTATTTCTGGTCAAACACGCACACATCGTACTGTTGGTGAGTAACCAATTGATACTTAAGCTATATTTGTGGATGATAAAGAAGGGCGGTAGGTGTGCGGTGCGATCCTCGCTCAGGCACAAAAATTTGTATCCTTATTTTAGATTAAAGCACCTAGCAGCTGTTAAGAAAAACCTATATATAACATTTGATTTTACTTAGTTAACAATACGATTACGTGTTGGGTTCGTATATCCCTCACAGGACTCCACATCATGCACTTCATCTTTAAATGCATGCACACTTTGTTACTTCTGAATGGTGGTATATCAGACATCTTTAGTGGTTAGTTAGCAGAGACGAAAGGGTCTTGATTGGAGTCCCGGATTACTACAAAAACTGTAGTCTTTTATTTTCAAGTTTAGATCTGGTCACTGATATTGGCGAAAATTTCGTAATTCATGACTCTTCATGGCTAGTCAGCAATATGATCAGATCAGATTTGATTCGATTAATATTTTGTTCCATAGATAATGAATATAACATTTCGTAATGATGTGGAACGTGTCATTTTAATGAAAGATTTCTTTACCTACCATGAAGGAATTTCTTTACAACAAATATTTACTCCCTCTCTCATTCTTTTTTATATTTATCTGTATCTCTTTCTCTCTCTTCTCTCTCTCTCTCTCTCTCTCTCTCTCTCTCTCTCTCTCTCTCACACACACACACACACACACACACACACACACACACACACAAACAAATAAACATTGATTTTTACTTTTATTTGTTTGTGTGGCTCGACTATGAGGCAAGCACGAAAACGTCCATGAGTAAGTTTGTTAGTTTTCAGTACACTAACGATAGAAATATAAAAACAAGTATGAGGATTACTGATTTATGATGCTTAGTATACAGTGAGTTCTGAGTATTATTAGTAACTACGCTCCAGTCCCTAAACCTATTTACAGAAATGCGAATAAGACGGCTTATGTATGCCAGGCCGTGCCAGCCGCGTCTTCGAGATACCATTTATGGTCACTTCCCGGCCCTCTGTAGGAACACATCGGATCGTCTTCTTCCTGATGGTACTGTAACTGAGATTTGGCAACAAAGCAAGGTACGTTGGGCAACTCTGTGATCGACGAGTTGCTTCCAGGTGTGAACTGAATTAAGCCTCAAAGTTCACTTAATTTTTCCTGTAATTTCCATTGAATAATCTCAGTTATTATGGCTTGAGGTGTAACAAAGATTGTAAATTTACGGTTTTCAGCCCAAGAAAGTCGTTGCACGTGGAAAACGCTACTAATCGTGTCCTTTAAATAGCGACTTTAACAGTTCTAGTCCCTATTGGCCTCGTAATAGGATTCCCAGACACATACCTCCTCCCTATATTTGTGGTAACATGCTCACCTGTAAAAAAGCGTGTGTTCTGGTTCGCGGTTCCTGTCTTGCTGACCGTGACACTTTTATCCCTTCTGTGATAGAGCTACAAGCAGTCAGATCAAACATTGATAAGGAAAACACAAGAAAATACTTTCAGCTCATAGTACAACGGTAAAATACTTACAATGCTGCACAACACGTAATGCCTCTTTCCATTGCTGAAAAGCAAATTTTGGGTTTCTAGGAATACATTATTTATCAAATGCTACATTTGCATACCCCTTGAGTATGACACAGCATAAAAATTAAACACAGACCCAATCGAAATCTAAGTGAGTAGTATTTACTAATTCGGTTCGGTATAATCGCAACCCCCATGAACCATGGACCTTGCTGTTGGTGGGGAGGCGTGCGTGCTTCAACGATACAGATGGCCGTACCGTAGGTGCAACCGCAACGGAGGGGTACCTATTGAGAGGCGAGACAAACGTGTGGTTCCTGAAGAGGGGCAGCAGCCTTTTGAGTAGTTGCAGGGGCAACAGTCTGGATGATTGGCTGATCTGGCCTTGCAACACTAACCAAAACGGCCATGCTGTGCTGGTACTGCGAACGGCTGAAAGCATGGGGAAACTACAGCCGTTATTTTTCCCGAGGGCATGCAGCTTTACTGTATGGTTAAATGATGATTGCGTCCTCTTGGGTAAAATATTCCGAAGGTAAAATAGTCCTCCATACGGATCTCCGGGCGGGGACTACTCAGGAGGACATCGTTACCAGGAGAAAAAAAAAACTGGCGTTCTACGGATCTGAGCGTGGAATGTCAGATCCCTTAATCGCGCAGATAGGTATAAAAATTTAAAAATGGAAATGGATAGGTTGAAGTTAGATATAGTGGGAACTAGCGAAGTTCGGTGGCAGGAGGAACAAGACTTTTGGTCAAGTGAATACAGGGTTATAAATACAAAATCAAATAGGGGTAATGCAGGTGTAGGTTTAATAATGAATATAAAAAGTGGAGTGCGGGTCAGCTACTACCAACAGTATAGTGATCGCATTATTGTGGCCAAGATAGACACGGAGCCCATGCCTACTACAGTAGTACAAGTTTATACGCCAACTAGCTCTGCAGATGATGGAGAAATTGATGAAATGTATGATGAGATACAAGAAATTATTCAGGTAGGAAAGGGGGACGAAAATTTAATAGTCATGGGTGACTGGAATTCGAGAGTAGGAAAAGGGAGAGAAGGGAACATAGTGGGTGAATAAGGATTGGAGGAGAGAAATGAAAGAAAAGCCGTCTGGTAGAATTTGGCACAAACCATAACTTAATCATAGCTAACACTTGTTTCAAGAATCATAAAATAAGGTTGTATACATGGAAGAATCCTGGAGATATTAGAAGGTATCAGATAGATTATGTAATGGTAGTACAGAGATTTAGGAACCAGGTTTTAAATTGTAAGACATTTCCAGGGGCAGATGTGGACTCTGACCACAATCTATTGGTAATGAATTGTAGATTAAAACTGAAGAAACTGCAAAAAGTTGGGAATTTAGGGAGATGGGTCCTTGATAAACTGACTAAACCGGAGGTTGTTCAGAGTTTCAGGGAGAGCATAAGGAAACAATTGACAGGATTGGGTGAAAGAAATACAGTAGAAGAAGAATTGGTAGCTCTGAGGGATGAAGTAGTGAAGGCAGCAGAGGATCAAGTAGGTGAAAAGACCAGGGCTAGTAGAAATCCTTGGGTAACAGAAGAAATATTGAATTTAATTGATGAAAGGAGAAAATATAAAAACGCAGTAAATGTAGGAGGCAAAGAGGAATTCAAACGCCTCAAAAATGAGATCGACAGGAAGTTCTAAATGGCTAAGCAGGGATGGCTAGAGGACAAATGTAAGGATGTAGAGGTTTATCTGATGAGGGGTAACATAGATACTGCCCACAGGAAAATTAAAGAGACCTTTGGAGAAAAGAGAGCCACTTGTATGAATGTCAAGAGCTCAGATGGAAAACTAGTTCCCAGTTCCCAAAGAAGGGAATGCAGAAAGATGGAAGAAGTATACAGAGGATCTATACAAGGGCGATGTACTTGAGGACAATATTATGGAAATGGAAGAGGGTGTAGATGAAGATGAAATGGGAGATACGATACTGCGTGAAGAGTTTGACAGAACACTGAAAGACTTGAGTCGAAACAAGGCCCCAGCAGTAGACAACATTCCACTGGAACTACTGACAGCCTTGGTGGAACCAGTCCTGATAAAACTCTATTATCTGGTGAGCAAGATGTATGAGACAGGCGAAATACCCTCAGACTTCAAGAAGAATACAATAATTCCAATCCCAAAGAAAGCAGGTATTGACAGATGTGAAAATTACCGAACTATCAGTTTAATAAGTCATGGCAGGAAAATACTAACGCGAATTCTTTACAGACGAACGGAAAAACTAGTAGAAGCTGACCTAAGGAGAAGATCAGTTTGGATTCCGTAGAAATATTGGAACACGTGAGGCAATACTGACCCTACGACTTATTTTAGAAGCTAGATTAAGGAAAGGCAAACCTACGTTTCTACCATTTGTAGACTTAGAGAAAGGTTTTGACACTGTTGACTGAAACACTAATTCTGAAGGTGGCAGGGGTAATATACAGGAAGCGAATGGCTGTTTACAATTTGTATAGAAACCAAATGGTTGTTATAAGACTTGAGGGGCATGAAAGGGAAGCAGTGGTAGGGAAGGGAGTGAGACAGGGTAGTAGCCTCTCCCCGATGTTATTTCGTCTGTATATTGAGCAAGCAGTGAAGGAAACAAAAGAAAAATTCGGAGTAGGCATTAAAATTCATGGAGAAGAAATAAAATCTTTGAGGTTCGCCGATGACATTGTAATTCTGTCAGAGGCATCAAAGGACTTGGAAGAGCAGTTGAACGGAATGGATAGTGTCTTGAAAGGAGGATATAAGATGAACACCAACAAAAGCAAAACGAGGATAATGGAATGTAGTCGAATTAAGGCGGGTGATGCTGAGGGAATTAGATTAGGAAATGAGACACTTAAAGTAGTAAAAGAGTTTTGCTATTTTGGGAGCGAAATAACTAATGATGGTCGAAGTAGGGAGGATATAAAATGTTGACTGGCAATGTCAAGGAAAGCGTGTCTGAAGAAGAGAAATTTGTTAACATCGAGTATAGATTTTAGTGTCAGGAAGTCGTTTCTGAAAGCATTTGTATGGAGAGTAGCCATGTATGGAAGTGAGACATGGACGATAAATAGTTTAGACAAGAAGAGAATAGAAGCTTTCGAAATGTGGTGCTACAGAAGAATGCTGAAGATTAGATGGGTAGATCACATAACTAACGAGGAGGTGTTGAATAGGATTGGGGAGAAGAGAAGTTTGTGGCACAACTTGACTAGAAGAAGGGATCGGTTGGTAGGACATGTTCTGAGGCATCAAGAGATCACTAATTTAGTATTGGAGGGCAGCGTAGAGGGTAAAAATCGCCGAGGGGGACCAAGAGATGAATACACCAAGCAGATTCAGAAGGATGTAGGTTGCAGTAGGTACTGGGAGATAAAGAACCTTGCACAGGATAGAGTAGCATGGAGAGCTGCATCAAACCAGTCTCAGGACTGAAGACCACAACAACAACAACAATATAAAACTGGAAACTCCCTTACAAAAGTCCAGCTTCATTCAGATTTTGCTTGCGATGAAAATGTTTTTGTTTGGTATTCTTACTCGCGCCCCTTCTAAATTTCAAATTTGTAGACTTAGAGAAAGCGTTTGACAATGTTGACTGGAATACTCTCTTTCAAACTCTAAAGATGGCAGGGGTAAAATACCGGGAGCGAAAGGATATTTACAATGTATACAGAAATCATATGGCAGTTATAACAGACGAGTGACATGAAAGGGAAGCATCGGTTGGGAAGGGAGTCAGACAGGGTTGTAGCCTGTCCTCGTTGTTATTTAACCTGTATATTGAGCAAGCAGTAAAGGAAACAAAAGAAAAATTCGGTGTAGGTATTGAAGTCCATGGAAAAGAAGTAAAAACGTTGAGGTTTGCCGATGACATTGTAATTCTGTCAGAGGCAGCAAAGGACTTGGAAGAGCAGCTGAACGGAATGGACAGTGTCTTGAAAGGAGGATATAAGATGAACATCAACAAAAACAAAACGAGGAAAATGGAATGTAGTCGAATTAAATAGGGTGATGCTGAGGGAATTAGATTAGGAAATGAGACGCTTAAAGTAGTCTAGGAGTTTTGCTATTTGGGGAGTAAAATAATTGATGATGGTCGAAGTAGAAAGGATATAAAATGTTGAATGGCAATGGCAAGGAAAGCGTTTCTGAAGAAGAGGAATTTGTTAACATCGGGTATAGATTTAAGTGTCAGGAAGGCGTTTCTGAAAGTATTTGTATGGAGTGTAGCCATGTATGGAAGTGAAACATGGACGATAAATAGTTTTTACAAGAAGAGAATAGAAGCTTTCGAAATGTGGTGCTACAGAAGATTGCTGAAGATTAGATGGGTAGATCACATAACCAGTGAGGAGGTATTGAATATAATTGGGGAGAAGAGGAGTTTGTGGGACAACGTGACAAGAAGAAGGGACCGGTTGGTAGGACATGTTCTGAGGCGTCAAGGGATCACAAATTTAGGTTTGGAGGGCAGCGTAGAGGGTAAAAATCGTAGAGGGAGACCAAGAGTGGAATACATTAACCAGATTCAGAAGGATGTAGTTTGCAGTAAGTACTGGGATATGAAGAAGCTTGCACAGGATAGAGTTGCATGGATAGCTTCATCAAACCAGTCTCAGGAATAAAGACAACAACAACAACACCAATCGCAATTATATCACTGATGATGCTGATGGGTGTGAACTCAGTTATTGTAATACTACGAATATATTGACGCTTGCAAAGAAAGACTATGAGAAAAATTCAAAGAATTTTACAAAAACAGCTCTAAATGGTCATGGAGCCAAACACAAGGAATAGATAATGGTTTACAGAAAGAATTTGGTTAATCTGACATTGGAATAGAAGAGGAAAATAAGGGAACGTGAAAAGTTAGATTACATATTGATCAATATGGTTTATATGGATTCATTTTACCTTAACGTTATATTAGGAATGAAACTATAAAAAGTACCATTGCAATCCGGAGTAGACTGGTCGGATGTAATCAGTCCTGTGTACAACCTATTCAGTCACAAACTATAACTTTGGTAAACGACAAAGGTTCGTAGAATCTAAAGAAATACAGAACACAGCTCCTCTTAACAACTTGTAGTTTGTTCAGAGCGTCCTCAATGAGATGTCCCTAGTTCTCGAGTGTCCTAAGCCGGTACAAGTCACCCCAGCTCTACCCAGACTATTTTATGTCCCGCCGATGCCAACATTGGTGATCTGACAAAGTAGTATCTGCGTGTGTTGTAGCCATCAAACAGTGATTGCTGCGCCGTGCCATACCAAACCAATAAACACATAGTTTTTGTATGAACATCCTTTTGGCAGCTCTCTGGGACGACAGTCGTTTACTGCTGTGACGAAACAAAACACATCCGTCCTTATGATTTTACTTATTTTTGATGCAACCAGTTTCAGCGCTTCAACGCGTCATCTTCAGGCTTTGTTGATATGATCCCTGTATATATCTCATCAGTTGCCAGCATTACTGGATACGCAGATAATGTGCCAGCACTTCAACCATCAACTGCCAACACCTCCTTAAAACTCGGTCAAGGCATCGTGAACAAACTAGACTTAAGAATTATCTGCTCTATTGTCACCCTTTGGTGCCGTCTGACGACTTCAGTGGGCAAGTAATGTGACTGAAAGGATATGTTTGCTTCTTAACATGACACGCATCGCATACTGTCGACATCTGCGCCGTCGTGTAGATATTTTCGGTAAAATACAGATACAAAACAAGTTGGATAACAAACGTAACGAACCATCGGAGACCACATGTTCCTTGTACCAAAACAACAAAAAATACCAGTAAAGAAATTTTGTCGATGTATTCGGTTTCACTCTGTATAGAATATGAGATACCAACATAATCGAAGCAAAACAAACTGTGTAAGAGACAATTATGAAATACAAAGAGTAAATTTTATACTTGATTATTTTCTTTATGTGGAGCCATAGTCATATAACACTTACAGATAGATATAACAGGCATCTGACTGTATGATGTGCTTTATTAAATGATCCAAATTTTAACCTTACTCCAATTTCAAGCGTTAGCGAGTAAAGGAATACGCAATAAAAATACAAATGAGACAAGTAGGGTAAAAGCAGGATTAATGTACAGATTCCTTGAAAAAAATCTGTCTGACACACCCCTTAAATATATATCGTCAGTTATATATTCCTGGTGTTGGGTAAGTAGAGGTGAGGACAATTTTGTGATATGTTAACTGGTTGGCGACTTAATGGCTTATAACAGGATAAGACTGAGAAATATAAGGAACGACAAAATCATACGCTTACACTTCACTTTTATATGCCTAAGGAGCAACCAACGAACATAAGTAAAACGCACGTCAAAGATCGTCACAGAGACATCAATCTGCAACGTGTAATCGATGGTATCTCAGGGTATCCAGGAGTGGAATTATTTATGTAACAAGCTGGTTATATTATTTTGCAGTAGGAGCAAGATGCCAGTGTTTCCATTATATGACATGGAGAACGAACTTCACTGTGAGCATTTTAAAAATCACGACGTATTTAAGAGACAGATGTTCAAGGTGGTGAGATCGTTAAATATTTGATACATGAATAGTTACATAATATAATACAGGTAATTGAACATCGTTAAAGGTTACTATCGTCTTTACACAATATAAAGGGTTGTCATACAAACGAAGATATATATTTTAACTATGATTTGCGTTCCACATAACTCAGATGATTTTTGCCGTGCAAATGAGGAAACAAATCTTGAAATCTACGCACTAATTATAATTTACCCATTTTTCTGTTACTCACACTTTAATTGTGTATACGTTTAATGAAGTTGTAATACTTGAAAATGGCCTAATACTGAAATCTGGATCGTGAAATAAAGCATGTACAGTCGAATGCCGGTTACTTCATTCCGTAAATGAATTTAACATTCAAACTTCATTGTTAAAACGTCTCCTGCATTTTCCTGCTAGTTGTGAAGCTACTGTAATTGTATACATACTTGTCGTTCATTTTCACATATGTCCATGATGTATGTAGGTAGTTGAGTGGTGACACCTAAAAACTAATAATGTACTAGCAAAAATAAGCAAGAACGCCTCATCTTACAACTGGAACTTGTTCGGCGTCGATCTGTATACTTTCATATAGTAAATCAAGAAACAGAGCTACCGAGTTCGCTCTCGGACCACTTCCTCTGCCCGGCTGTCAGGCTTCCGATGTCGTGAGGCTGTCGACAGTTCCCGGCGTGCATTGTGACACGCCGCTCCCCCCTGTAGATCACACAATGGGCTCCCGACATGCGCGTAGGCGGCTCCCGCTCCGCGAGCATCTTTAGCATCGCCATAAGCCAAAGGCGCGTCCTGCTGCGCCTGATGGACCAAGTGCTCGAATTTAATAAGCCCCTCACGCACTAACATTCGGGAAACTTGGTTCGCGTAATTGGATTCCGTAACAGGCAAGTTTTACATTTTCACAGGGATAACAGCCTAATTGGCTTTATATACACATCGCGCTTGCTGCAAGAGCCTGGAATAACGGCCTCGTTACGGACCGCCTCTATATTACCGACAGAGAAGCACAGCTGCACGCAAGAGCTGCAGCATCCTCAACTTGGCCCCGAAACGCGCGTCAAAGTAGTTCGCGTATACACGTCTAAGCCATGTGCTTATAAAAGGAAAAGAAAAGAAACATCGCGACACAGCTATGTCAGATCCTGCAGACTAAATAACTGTACAAAGCAGCTATTACTAACGCAGCATTGTAAGTCGCTCTCCTTACTACGATAAACTAGCTTTGAACTGTGGCTTCTGAATGCTCACTTTTCAATAA
The DNA here is from genome assembly GCF_021461385.2 of Schistocerca piceifrons. Lineage (NCBI taxonomy): Eukaryota > Metazoa > Arthropoda > Insecta > Orthoptera > Acrididae > Schistocerca > Schistocerca piceifrons. The sequence continues at coordinate 601,715,468 of NC_060138.1, forward strand.
CCAGAGTAAACAATGAAATGCTGCGCAATCTGAAAACCTACCGCTAGGCGGTGAATTTCATTATAGTTGCTCGCATATCGACTATTGACGATGAATTCCGCTAACAACTTGTATTCAACGCTAATGTAGACTTTGCTGCGCATAACGGGCAATCGGACTGCGAGAGACGTATAAAGTGCAGATGCAGCTCGAAAAATAATTGAATCGTTTGTGCTTTACATTAGATTTTCCGCTCGGGCGCTCATAATATTTGCAACGGAAAAACGATACGATGGTAAAACAGAGTTTTAAAAAATTCTTTTAGATACACGTCTGTTGTGCGCAGTGAGAAATATAATGAATTTCATGTTCATCTTTGACGTAGATGTTAGGCATGAAGGATTGGAAGAGAATACGTACAAATGTAAAAGGCAGGTAAAGTAGCTTTCACATAACGGTAAGATTTATAAATAACTTTATTTATGTGAAAGGAACAGCACAACATTGACGTTTATCCAAGTAATCACATTGTACATGTCTTGATAATATTTCCTGCGGGTTTAAAAAACTAATCTTGAGAAAGGTTGCCGTTCAATATACATGAAACAGCCTGTGACAGAAATTTTCAGTCATAAAACAGGATTCAAAAGTGTTCTTCTCATACTGTGTTATTAACATTTTAAGAAGCTTTATTCTTCTCAAAGTTTTCCTTGAAAGTATAAAATTCGATGTTTAAGACCAACGTTAAGCTGATGCTCTTGTCTCGTCCACGTGGCCAACGGAACGTGCCCAAGAGGAAATAAGAGATGATGGTCAATGTTTTCTCACACTCCATTCAGAAAAAGGACAGTGAGTGACAACGTGTGAACTAATCTCCACCACGAAGACAATGGTTTACTTTGTTCATCAGAGAGTCCTTTAGATACTTCGGAACGGGTTCTACTTACCAGTTTGAAAGGACAGCACTTCCAACGCCCATCTAACAATCAAAGTTGAGGTCCTGAGAGGGGGCACGCTTTTCCGATGGACACAGTGGCCTGCCAGCTGTCATGTTTACAGCAGTCATCTTACTCCTAGTAATTCGATTTTTGGAGGTATAGACGAAAATGGTCAAAAATTGGCTCTGAGCCCTATGGGACTTAACTTCTGAGGTCATCAGTCCCCTAGAACTTAGAACTACTTAAACCTAACCAACCTAAGGACATCACACACATCCATGCCCCAGGCAGGATTCGAACCTGCGGCCATAGCGGTCATGCGGTTCCAGACTCTAGCGCCTAGAACCGCACGGCCACTCCGGCCGGCCCGGAAAGACAGGAGGGTTCTGCTGGTCAAGAAAGGGCTATGCCAGTTGGTGTGAGAGACTAGCTCAATGGGGCCGATGCTGCCCCGACGCCGACATTGTCAAAAAAGTGGGACGACACGCCCACGGTGGGTTCTGAGGGAGCACCTGGGGTGAGATATTCCGTTTCTTCTGGCGAGCTATGAGCGAGGTGTGATAACGACATGAGTTCCCAGGCAGCTTTCCCGGGAAAATTTCCGCGTTTTCTGTAAATGATTATCTATGATTGACTTGCTCAGGCAAAAGCTCTGTGACATAGCAAAATGGGCGAAGTAATTGGTTCAAATGGCTCTGAGCACTGTAGGACTTAACTTCTGAGGTCATCAGTCTCGTAGAACTTAGAACTACTTAAACCTAACCAACCTAAGGACATCACACACATCCACGCCCCAGGCAGGATTCGAACCTGCGACCGTAGCGGTCATGCGGTTCCAGACTGTAGCCCCTAGAACCGCTCGGCCACCTGGCCGGCTGCGCAGTAATTGGCGCCAACTGTCTTCATTGGTGTAGTAGAAGTGCTTCGGCAGTAGAGTGGAAATTTCCACACGTAACCAAGTTGCTGATTGTCACGTTTAACCATGGCCGCTGTGGTAGGGGTGGTAATGGACTGGGTTCATCTTGTACGGGTCCTCTGTGAAGAAGTCTAGTCTCGCCTTTCGGTCTGAGTAGGTTACAAGACTGAGCACTCGCTGCTCTTGACACTCTGCCCTCCGTTGGCTGTCTAATATACTTTTGTAAAATAGTATCTGTTTCAGAAAGATGTTGAATTTTCGGCTACAACGTAACTTTCCAAGTACAACTGGTAACAGTGCGTTCTGCGTAGAAACAACCTATGTCTTCCGTCTTGAGCAGTTTTGGCTAAAGTACACTGTGTCGGAGTTACTGTGTGACTTCCCTGTACCATCAGTGATTGTTTGGCGAATTTTCTTCGTTTCCCTAAGAGGCACACTTGAACTGCTAGGAAGTCTTTAGTCTGGAACTACCAGGCCAGGATAATTAGTATCGGGCTATACTCACGACATTGTCACCAACACGATGGGACGTCGAAGCAACCAGCCATCACCGCCAGTACTCCAGATCGTGTTCTTGCCGTAAAGGAGACAGCCTGGTAATGTATGTGCGCAGCACCGGCAGATTACTGAATTTTGCTACGTGATAATCAGAATTCAGCAGAGTGCACCTGTATCCCTTCTTTCTATCTTGGTTCTGTCTTGGGTTTTCATTGTCTGAGTTCTCACCACGGTTGCAGCGCAATTAATGTCAGGTTTGCTGAGTGTTTTTCTTAAGATCTGAGTTGCAAGTAATTGTCTCCACATGCCACTTGGTCATAAATGTCACAAGCTAGTTTATGGACAACTTCACCTACACAGCAATTATCTGTGAATCAAACTGAAGTTTTCTCAATGTTTCATGTGTTTTTCATTTTGAATTTAGACAAAATAAATCCAATTGTTATCTTGAACAGAACTTTCATTCTGTAATTAGGTTTTCCATGACATTAATTAAACTTTATATTGTCAAATTAATTTTTATCAAATTAAATTATTGCAGGTGCCAAACTCTTCTCTACTCTACTTGCAGGGTCGATTACAATCAGTTCGCGCTTCTTTTTTTAATCCACGTGCAACAGGAAAAAGTTGGAGTTGGGAAAGGGGGGCTTATGGCATCATTTCCATATGCAAATTCTAGCTGAATTTAGTGCTAAACACACTGATAGCCCCGGCACCTCGCAGTCTTGCATTATGTCCCTAAATCACTTAAAGCGAAATCCTAGATGGTTCTTTGGAAAGAAACGGCCGATTTTTTGTACTACCTTTCCCCAACTCAAGACGCTTCGTCTGTAATGAACTCGCCGTCGAAGGATGGTTCAAATGGCTCTGAGCACTATGGGACTTAACATCTGAGGTCATCAGTCCCCTAGAACTTAGGACTACTTAAACCTAACTAACCTAAGGACATCACACACATCCATGCACGAAGCAGGACTAGAACCTGAGACCGGAGCGGTCGCGCGGCTCCAGACTGAAGCGCCTAGAACCGCTCTGCCACACCGCCGTCGATGAAACTTTAACCTCAAGATTTCTTTCCTTTGTTTCTTCTTCCTTCGCATCAAACCTAGAAAAAAGTCTAGACTAATATGTCTCTAGATAGCCTTCACCTTATTATTGGAAGACATTTCACAAAGATCAGAAGTTAAAAACTGATAAAAATGTTGAAATATGCTCCAGTGACATCTGCATACGCGAGTAATCATCAGAAAATGGACACAGTTTACCATGATGAGTACAAATACCTTCAAATGATGCTGAATGCTTTCTTCGCTTGATGAAGTGTCTCTTCATGGGGACTGTATCCTGAATAAATCAGATCTGTTCGGTGGCTCCAATGCAAACAGGTCATAGGAAACACCTGTCAGCTATACTGAGCGAAAATACTAGACTGCCATCGATGACCGTCAAATCAAACACTAACATCAATCATAATTTTTCGTTCTTGTGCACACTTAAATGCGCCGAGTGCACCCTTAAATGTTGTTTTCGAACATCCAGCCCAATATGTTACCACTCATACAACAACAAGGAAATTGTTTTCCCAAAAAGACGATACACCTGAACAGCTTCTCGCTGTACCTAGTGCTACATCCAAAATATCTGACAGTTCCCATGTTCATTATAACTGCTAAATGGGCTTTTATTGTAGCTTCTGTACGTAATACAATACGAAGAGAATGGGGTCATAATACTTATTCGCAAATCGCCATTCGTCTAGGACAATAATTTTTTGTAAGTGTATGGAATTTAAATGTAACACGGGCATCTACGTAATTTTAGTATGAGTATTTATCCGCAACATAACATTTAGAAACAGAACTAGGCGGGTTCGAATAAATAAACGTTCTTGAGACAGAAAAGCCTCTGCTCGCTAAACAGCACTAATTTAGAAAGCGTAGCTTTAAAGAAAATGAGTCTGCCATTGTCTCACGTGATATTTTGCGAATCATAAAGGGCAATTGGCGAATCCCATATTCATAGGTATCTGAAAAGCGTTTGACACGGCGCTCATTACTGACTTAACGTACGTCCGATCATATGAATAGATTTCCCAGATATGAAAGTGATTCGAAGATTCGTTAAGTAATATAACCAAGGCGAATGTTCAGCAGAGATAAAGATATCACCATGAGTGCTTCAGGGACGTGATGCGGCCGCTCTTGCTCTCTATATACGTAATTGATCTGACAGGGGAGTTGCAGTCTGTGACTGCTTTCCAACAGCACTATAGTATACGCCACGGGATACTATTTTTACTGGGTGGTTGTAGAAGGGCACAGGATGGCAGAACCAGTATTTGGGATCATGAGTGGGACCTTCCATAAAAATAGAAAATTAAGTTAATGCAGAACGTTGGGATATGGCATTGTATTGTGCTACTTGATTCAGACAACCAAGGCATAACAGTGCAATGACCTAGAATGAGCACGTAAGAGTGGTTGTAGGAATGGTCGAGTTTTGTTTTTTGAGAGACTTTTAGGGAATTGTGGTTCATCTATAAAACTCGCTGCATGTAGAACAGTAGTATGACCCATTCTTGAGTACCAGTTGAGTGTTAGGCACGTCGGATTAAAGAAAGATATGGTTGCAATTCAGAGGTGTGCTGCTAGATTTGTTACCGGTCGGTTCGATCAACACTTGAATGTTACGGAGATGGTTCGTAAAATCAAATGGGAATCTCTGGAGAGAAGACGACGTTCTTTTCTCGAAATACTACTGGGAAAATTTAGAGGACCAACATTTGAAGGTGGTTGCAGAACGCTTGTACTGTCGCCAACGAAGATAACACGTAAGTACTGCGAAGACGTGATAAGAGGAATTAGCTCTCGTATGGACGCATATAAGTACTTGTTTCTCCCTCGTTCCATTTTCGGGAGGAACATGGAAGGTAATAACTTTTAACGGTTCGTTTTGCATTCCTCCACGCAACTTATGGTGGCTTGCAGAAATTTTATTTAGATGGAGCAAAATCATACAGAAATAAACCAGCAATTGGCTGCATTTTATCGAAGGTTATGTACATTACACTGGAGGTGACGGTCTTAATCTACTTCGAATCTTGCTCCTCTACCACCACCATAAGTTTTACAGAGAAAATTGATACAAAGCTAGTGATTAATGAGCTTTGAAGTTGGATATTATAGAGGTGAATAATTATAATTTGTTTGATGACAGATTGGGTTCATCAGACAAAATTCAGCAAAGATCTCAGAATCTCAGGAAATAAGAAAGACCACGACCTACACGGATAAGGCTAATACTTAAAGGTAAGGAAACAAGCAGGAAAATCTGTTACTGAAATGATAAAGTCAAAATAATGGATTTTTATGTGAGGCAACACAGTTATTAAAGAGAAGGCGTGAGTAAACGATACTAGAAATATAGTAGAATTATACTGAAATAAGCAAAATATTCTCAAAATTCTCGAGATCACGTGAAACGGAGGACCACATATTTTGCGAGAGAAACTAATTTAATCAATAATAATGTAAACAAAGAAATCACACCTCGTCGGGTAGCATTCGTGTTTAATTAGATAATATGGTATGTGATACAGTAACTTAAAAGAGGAACATTCGTGTTTAATTAGATAATATGGTATGTGATACAGTAACTTAAAAGAGGAAATAGTACAAATATTAGAAGGTACATGTTAGCTAGTAAACATTCGTGGCCGAATCAGTATCCACAAGAATGGTATGGACTATAACCTCAGCGGTATGAGCCAGAACCATCGTTCATAATTTGAGAAGATTACGTGGATAACTGTCCTAAATAAACTCACTAAAACATAATTTAGATGTTTTTATAGTTGATGTGATGACTCAAACGCAGATAGTTAATGATGAAAACAATTCCACACCTGAGGTAATGCCAGATGAACTGAACAGAAACATTGTAGGTATGAGGAAACGAATGCTATCATAAGACAACGGTGTCCAAATAGCATTTTTTAAAGTTGGACGAAAATTAATGTAGGAGAGACTTGAAAAATTATTTATAAATTATGAGAAGAGGGAGACAATCCTTTATAACTGTAAAGATACTTTGTTCTAGTCCACAAGAAAGGAGGCACACAATTCATAAAGAACTAGGCTCTGCAGCCTTATCCTTAATTCCATAATCTGCAATACATTCGCCAAATCCATTTCTAAACGCATTTGAGAAAATGGAATTGCAATAACTGTACCGAATGGTACCAGCATTTGCAAACTCATGAACAAAATACGCAGGGTGGTCAGAAGCAATCTGTAAAGCCTGTAAGGATATTTCAAGAGAGAAATAACTGTTTACAAAAATTTCGATATGTTGCCCTGTTTACGAGTTACTTAGCAAGGCAGTTAGCCATTCACTTCGCCGAGCTCGAAAATTCCAGCAGTCTTCCAGAGACTTTTTCTTCGTTTAGTTTCCTCAAACCGAAGAAACGTAGCCTTTCCTCACCTATTAAATTCATCACTTCCGAAAATTCCGTATTTTAACTGGCGATGGGAATCTGAACGAGTGGTAACTCACATACCCACAGATGTCTATGCATTACAGCATTTTAGCGCTTGGAGGTGTTTGAATTTGCGCCAATTTCACTTTTAAATAGCTCTGAAATAGTCCAACTTATTGATTCTTTTCCTGCATAACCTCCCCTGGAACAACTTAACAAGCTTTTCAGATTATTTTTGACCACCCTGTATAATGGAGAATTTGATGTGAACTTCCCACAGCTTATGATATACTTACGCCAAAAGTTTGTCAAGAGTGTGGTATTTTTTAACGAAACCATGCGTGCATACATAAAGCGGGATATTTAACCAATGCATTTTGGAAAGATTTCAACCAATTAAAACAAATATTAAAATCTTCTAAAAAACTTCTGGTAGCCGCATTAGCTGTTAATAGTGCCTTCATTGAAGGATCATACACGATCGGTTTCGTAATGATTTAATCGCATTCTACAAACTTTCTTTGACATCTGTGAAATATACGAGAATTAAAAATTATAATAGTTTTATAAAATAAACCAGCTGAACCAGAAAGATAAGGAAACAAAATTTGGCATAGCTAATTTAACATTGAGTCATTAAAGATATACGCTCTCCCAATGGCCGGACAGCGTTTTGGAGCCGTTACAAAGTAAATTAAACAGGAGAAAGACAGACAGTAACATAGCAAATAGGTAGAGTGGTATTATGAGGTCCATACTAAGAACCGCTAAGATTAAATTAAATTGGCGCACAAAAACTTTCTACGACAAAACGTTAGTAATATAAAAAGATTACAGAGTGATATATAAAAATTGTTATAATACGGCTGTTGTGTATCTAAGTTGGGGCTGCCCAAAACGTAAAATCGTATGTTCTATGTGTTCTGTGTGTAGTGGTGCAGATGCATTTCCTCCACATCAGACTGAACTGGTACTGAAGAAGCAGATTACTTGGATTACAGCAGTTTCAATGAAGTTGGTTAGCAAGAAAACTATATAAATGTTATTAATTATTACCCATTTATTTGACGTTTTATCTGATGACAGTTGACTGGGAATTGTCTGATACTGTTACAGTAGAGTGTTACGATATCAGGTATGAGCTATCAGTACACAGAAGAGGAAATACAAACTTCTAGCCAGGCAACATTATTAATGCAGCATAAATATGAATCGTTACACTATAAAATGCAATGAAAATGGATTTACACTTCGAGAAGGACTGGTTATGTGGGTACACACTAATGGATGTGGGTACACACTAATGAATACGTACGTACATTGTCACTGAAACTTGAAGAGCCCAGATACTCTTATTGCCTTATTTATCACTATAAAGATACAACAGTACTAAAAAAATACACTATTAAAATAAATATGTCCGATAAAGGCTGCTACAGCTCTTCAGTGTTTGCTTTGAAGAACAGTATGATGTCTTTGGTGAAGTCTACATTACGGATTGGCAAACAGGAAAACGAGAGAGAAAATATCACGGGTAGTAGTCATCGGATTAATGGCTCATGTCTATCCAAAAGTTTAAAAACTTGAACTGTATTCATAATGAAATATTTCATAACGGCAGTTACACAAAAAGAATGAAAATATGTTGAAAGGCACTTGTTTGCTTTTACCTCCCGCAATGCAAAAGTGGAAGGTAAACGGCCAGGCAGCTCGAATGACGGATAGTGCTGACATGAAGCGCCAGTGAAAAATGAGCCGTAATTGCAACTTCTCTCAGCGAAATTTGAAGGAACTCACTTTAATGGTAAGCCAAACATCCACATTACATTTAAGTAACCACGAAGAAGTTAATGAAGTGAATCAGTTAGATTAAACTAACGAATACTTAACAGGTGACTTTAAGGCTTCCAGCAGTGGTACTTGCTTTCAAAGTAGACGAATAACTATTCCTCTGTTTCTGTACAAAATTAGAAATCATTGAGCATCAGATCACCTAAACGCGGACCTGGTTGCATTTGTGTTGATCCTGTACTAAACTTTAGTTTCCGCAAATGATCCCTCCTTCAATTATTACGAATCACTCTCAATTCGACGTAAAATAACCTAACGATTCATTCCTCCTTTCGAAAAATTGTTTGTATCGACGCCCTTTCAAATAACGTTATTTAAGTGTAGTAGATCAGCTACTTACAGGATTTAGCAGTGCCTTTCACACGTTACTTTTCTAAATACAACAGGGTTATAACGGATCGCTTATGGCGTCCGTCAACTTTTGGATTTTAGTTCCTAGGTACGAGGCCAGATTATGAGAATATAAATAAACCTTCCTGCTGAGTAGTCAAAAGGTTTAGAAGCAGGGGAATTTTATGTGTACTGATATTGACAGAAATGTTGCAGAAGCAGGCCCTTGAAATATCCCGTCATAAGCTAAGAAAGCAGAGGAGAGGACAGGAAATCGAAGGAGAGGAAAATAACCAGACAAGATTGCGCGCAATGAGGGTTGTCTCACTATACATCCGTCGTCAAAGAGAGGGGGGGGGGGACCTGGTTACTATAAGGTTTACAGATTCCATTGATTGTACAAACTGTACAAGATAATTGTATTGTCTGTGAATTAATACAAACCTGCAAATAGTCTGATTTCAGGAATTTTCAATACACTATGTGATCAAAAGTATCAGGACACCTCGCTGTAAATGACTTACAAGTTCGTGGCGTCCTCCATCGGTAATGCTGGAAGTCAATATGGTGTTGGCCCACACTTAACCTTGGTGACAGCTTCCACTCTCGCAGGCACACGTTCAATCAGGTGCTGGAAGGACTCTCGGGGAATAGCAGCTATTCCATACGGAGTGCTACACTGAGGAGAGGTACCGATGTCGGTCGGTGAGGGCTGGCACGAAGTCGGCGTTCCAAAACATTCCAAAGTTCTTCTGTAGGATTCAGGTTAGGAATCTGTGCAGGACGCTCTATTACAGGGATCTTATTGTCGTGTAACCACTCCGCCTCAGGCTGTGCGTTATGAATAGGTTCTCGATCGTGTTGAAAGATGCAATCGCGATCCCCGAATTGCTCTTCAACAGTGGGATCAAGAAGATGCTTAAAACATCAATGTAGGCATGTGTGGTGATACTGCCACGGAAAACAACAAAGGATGAGAGCCCTCTTCACGAACAACACTACCACACCATACCACCACCGCCTCCGAATTTTACTGTTGGCGTTACACACGCTGGCAGATGACGTTTACCGGGAATTAGCCATACCCACACCCTACCATCGGACCGCCACATGGTGTACCGTGATTCATCACTTCACACAACGTTTTTACACTGTTCAATCGTCTAATGTTTACGCTCCTTACACCAAGCGAGGCGTCGTTTGGCATTTATCGGCGTGATGTGTGACTTACGACTTGCCGCTCGACCATGAGATCCAAGTTTTCTCATCTCCCGCCTATGTGACATACTACCTTCAGTGGATCCTGATGCATTTGGGAATTCCTATGAGATGGTCTGGATAAATGTCTGCCTATTACACATTACGTCCCTCATCAACTGTAGGCGTTGTCTGACAGACAACAGACGAAGTCGGCGTGTACGCTTTTGTGCTGTATGTGTCCCTTCACGTTTCCACTTCACTATGAAATCGGAAACAGTGGACCTAGGTATGTTTATTAGTGTGAGATTCTCGCATACAGACGTATGAGACAAGTGACACCCAGTCACCTGACCACGTTCGAGGTCCGTGAGTTCCGCGGAACGCCCCGTTCTGCTCTCTCTCGATGTCTAATGACTACTGAGATCGTTGATATGCAGTACCGTTCAGTAGGTGGCCACAATGCACCTAATACGAAAAACTTATGTTTTTGGGATGTCTGGATACTTTTGATAACATAGTGTACGCTTGTATATGCTAAATTTTTAAACCTTATGTTTCTGCATGTAGGTACTTAGATAACTGGCTTTAAAGTGATTGATTGATAGTACGCGCTGAGAAGGGCTCGCTGTAGCTAGCCAGTACGACTGAATTCTGGAATTTCTTTTAATAAAACATATATGACACATGTCTTTGGAGATCTTCAGTTACTCAGCGTTGTAGAGTCTGTAAATCAAGAGGATTTTCATCTAGGCTGACCAGATGATAATAAGGCTATCTAAGGTAGTCTTTGCATAAAGTCATACTGTAGCCTATCGGCTATTATGTTGTCATTTATCAAAACTTATTGATGCCTGTCGCCACAGCAGATTCATCACGCTGTTGCTTTCTTTGGCATTGAACGTTTTTATACTCATAATTAGTAGAAATATTCCTTTACTGCTAGAAAAAAGGCGGAAGCACCACAGTGTTCTTCCTCCTGTAATTGGATAACGGACAGGTACGCGGAAGAGGCCGAATATTACAGCGCCAATGCTCGCTGAACACCTACTCACAACATTTTCGCGTCGATTTTAGCTTCCTGATATTTCAAAAGACTTCCACTACATTTTATACCGACACACGCATGAGAAACACAATTATTTTAATAATGAAATGCCTTTTTAACGCTTCTATAAAGTCACAAAATAGCTGCCTATATGTAATTAAGGCCTGGCCGAAATTAGCAGCGCCAGCGTCGGGTTAGTGCTTAGCGCTCTTCATGAAAGAATTACGCTAATTTGGTTCCCGGAGAGTGGATTACGAAGGCTTCACAGGGACTGACGCCGTGAGCCAATACTGTGTGACGCCCTGCTGTGATTAAGCGTTTCGTATTACGCAACAGCAGTTACCGGAGCGACGGCCCGTAGCTCTCTGATGTAATTGCGCATAATGGACTCTATACCGAAGGAAATATGGTGCGAAAAATTTTTCGAGAGCAACATTACTCGAAATAGAGCTCTGATGTACATGTTGCAATGTGACACGTCATCCGTTCACTACGTCTACTGCATTGCAGACATCATTTCAGTATTAACGTGCCCGTATTTTATTCCGACTGCTGGGCGTACCGTAGTTACATAGTACCTTTAATATCAAAATATCCACGTATCATCGACAACACCGATCGCATGTCCCCATAGTTTCAAACGGGCGCCAGAAAATGGTGTAGGATGCGCTACCAGGATCTAGTCGTAAATGTCTAAAACTACTCCAGAAACATCTCAACATGGCGAAATAGACTGTAACCTGGAAGATATTTCAGTCTGGTTCCAATTTATTGGAGTAAAGGATCTACAATGTATAAGGAACAGTATTAGAATTTCTAGGAAAGAAAACGAGAGGATGTGTTACGTCTCACTTCAACCAGATGTACGAAAATCAATTAAAAAGCACGTTTTCCCCATCGTTCAAATACTAGTCGTGTTGTTCACTCTGCAGAAGACGCAAGACATATTCAGTATCGTTTTCGGCTTGTATTTAGTTTCCCTAGCCACGATAGGGTGTACCCGTGGTCTAGGGGTAGCGTCTTTGATTCATAATTAAAACGCCTTCGGCCCCGGGCTCGATCTCCGCCACTGCCTAAATTTTGATAAGTAATCAGCATTGGCGGCCGAAGACTTCCGGCATAAGAAGTCAGCCTCATTCTGACAACGGCCTTGTCAAAGAGGGCGGAGGAGCGGATAGAGGTTCAGGGCACTCTCTTGTCCTAGGGGTGGGAAATTGCCCCTAAAGGCGGAAGAATCAGCAATGATCAACGACATGAGGATGCAGAAGGCAATGGAAACCACTGCATTAAAGACATGTAACGTGTATCCACAGGACATGTGGCCTGTATTTGAAGAAGTGTCATGATGATCTCTCCATTGGCAAAAGATTCCGGAATAGTCCCCATTCGGATCTCCGGGAGGGGACTGCCAAGGGGGAGGTTACCATGAGAAAAAGATTGAATAATCAAAGAAAGGATAACGTTCTACGAGTCGGGGCGTGGAATGTCAGAAGCTTGAACGTGGTAGGTAAACTAGAAAATCTGAAAAGGGAAATGCAAAGGCTCAATTTAGATATAGTAGGGGTCAGTGAAGTGAAGTGGCAGGAAGACAAGGATTTCTGGTCAGATGAGTATCGGGTAATACCAACAGCAGCAGAAAATGGTATAACAGGTGTAGGATTCGTTATGAATAAGAAGGTAGGGCAGAGGGTGTGTTACTGTGAACAGTTCAGTGACCGGGTTGTTCTAATCAGAATCGACAGCAGACCAACACCGACCACGATAGTTCAGGTATACATGCCGACGTCGCAAGCTGAAGATGAACAGATAGAGAAAGTGTATGAGGATATTGAAAGGGTAATGCAGTATGTAAAGGGGAACGAAAATCTAATAGTCATGGGCGACTGGAATGCTGTTGTAGGGGAAGGAGCAGAAGAAAAGGTTACAGGAGAATATGGGCTTGGTACAAGGAATGAAAGAGGAGAAAGACTAATTGAGTTCTGTAACAAGTTTCAGCTAGTAATGGCGAATACCCTGTTCAAGAATCACAAGAGGAGGAGGTATATTGGAAAAGGCCGGGAGATACGGGAAGAGTTCAATTAGATTACATCATGGTCAGACAGAGATTCCGAAATCAGATACTGGATTGTAAGGCGTACCCAGGAGCAGATATAGACTCAGATCACAATATAGTAGTGATGAAGAGTAGGCTGAAGTTCAAGACATTAGTCCGGAAGAATCAATACGCAAAGAAGTGGGATACGGAAGTACTAAGGAATGACGAAATACGTTTGAAGTTCTCTAACGCTATAGATACAGCAATAAGGAATAGCGCAGTAGGCAGTACAGTTGAAGAGGAATGGACATATCTAAAAAGGGCCATCACAGAAGTTGGGAAGGAAAACATAGGTACAAAGAAGGTAGCTGCGAAGAAACCATGGGTAACAGAAGAAATACTTCAGTTGATTGATGAAAGGAGGAAGTACAAACATGTTCCGGGAAAATCAGGAATACAGAAATACAAGTCGCTGAGGAATGAAATAAGTAGGAAGTGCAGGGAATCTAAGACGAAATGGCTGCAGGAAAAATGTGAAGACATCGAAATAGATATGATTGTCGGAAGGACAGACTCAGCATAAAGGAAAGTCAAAACAACCTTTGGTGACATTAAAAGGAACGGTGTTAACATTAAGAGTGCAATGGGAATTCCACTATTGAATGCAGAGGAGAGAGCAGATAGGTGCAAAGAAAACATTGGAGGCTTCTATGAGGGTGAAGATTTGTCTGATGTGATTGAAGAAGAAACAGGAGTCGATTTAGAAGAGATATGGGATCCAGTATTAGAATCGGAATTTAGAAGAGCTTCGGAGGACTTACGGTCAAATAAGGCAGAAGGGATAGATAACATTCCATCAGAATTTCAAAAATCATTGGGGGAAGTGGCAACAAAACGACTATTCACGTTGGTGTGTAGAATATATGAGTCTGGCGATATACCATCTGACTTTCGGAAAAGCATCATCCACACAATTCCGAAGGCGGAAAGAGCTGACAAGTGCGAGAATTATCGCACAATCAGCTTAGCAGCTCATGCACCGAAGCTGCTTACAAGAATAATATACAGAAGAATGAAAAAGAAAATTGAGAATGCGCTAGGTGACGATCAGTTTGGCTTTAGGTAAAGCAAAGGGACGAGAGAGGCAATTCTGACGTTACGGTTAATAATGGAAGCAAAGCTGAAGTAAAATCAATACACTTTCATAGGATTTGTCGACATGGAAAAAGCGTTCGACAATACAAAATAGTGCAAGCTGTTCGAGATTCTGAAAAAAAGTAGGGTAAGCTATAGGGAGATACGGGTCATATACAATATGTACGACAACCAAGAGGGAATAATAAGAGTGGACGATCAAGAACGAAGTGCTCGTATTAATAAGGGTGTAAGACAAGGCTGTAGCCTTTCGCCCCTACTCTTCCATCTGTACATCGAGGAAGCAATGATGGAAACAAAAGAAAGGTTCAGGAGTGGAATTAAAATACAAGGTGAAAGGATATCAATGATACGATTCGCTGATGACATAGCTATCCTGAGTGAAAGTGAAGAAGAATTAAATGATCTGCTGAACGCAATGAACAGTCTAACGAGTATATAGTATGGTTTGAGAGTAAATCGGAGAAAGACGAAGGTAATGAGAAGTAGTAGATATGAGAACAGCGAGAAATTTAACATCAGGATTGATGGTCACGAAGTCAATGAAGTTAAGGAATTGTGCTACCTACTCAGTAAAATAACCAATGACGGACGGAGCAAGGAGGACATCAAATGCAGACTCGCTATGGCAAAAAAGGCATTTCTTGCCAAGTGAAGTCTACTAATATCAAATACGGGCCTTAATTTGAGGCAGAAATTTCTGAGGATGTACGTCTGGAGTACAGCATTGTATGGTAGTAAAACATGGACTGTGGGAAAACCGGAACAGAAGAGTATCGAAGCATTTGAGATGTGGTGCTATAGACGAATGTTGAAAATTAGGTGGACTGATAAGGTAAGGAATGAGGAGGTTCTACGCAGAATCGGAGAGGAAGGGAATATGTGGAAAACACTGACAAGGAGAAGGGACAGGATGATAGGACATCTGCTAAGACATGAGGGAATGACTTCCATGGTACTAGAGGGAGCTGTAGAGGGCAAGAACTGTAGAGGAAGACAGAGATTGGAATACGTCAATCAAATAATTGGGGACGTAGGTTGCAAGTGCTACTCTGAGATGAAGAGGTTAGCACAGGAAAGGAATTCGTGGCGGGCCGCATTAAACCAGTCAGTAGACTGATGACCAAAAAAAAAAAAAAAAACCACGATAGTGACGCCCCAACTAGGAGAGCAGATTTTCAGTAGGAATATCCTAGCGCTCTGGTTACGCAGAAGACTAGTAAAACAGATTTGCGTGAAAAAGAAAAATACTGATCAACACAGTGGGAACATAAGAATCAATACATCTGCTGCAGAAATGACGCATCCTTCTTACCAAACTATTTCAAAAACACTGCTGGAAAAAAATACAACATCTGGAAAGACGACGGTTTTTATCCAATATCTAGCGGATAGTAGGTGTACTGATAAGGCTTCCGACGACGTCCGCCAGCAGCGTAGTCGCATAGCTACCACAGTGCGATCTACATCTATCCTTTAATAGAGAATGTTCACAGCCAGAAAGCTCAGTGTAGTGCAAACACGTGAAACAAGCATGAAATCATGTCGAGGAGACGGGCTCGTGCTTCCCACAGCCAAATGAGCGAAAATGCAAGTGGTCAAATTATAGCTGGGTTATCCTTTCGGAGAATCGCCCCTCCAGTTGGACGTGCTGCGTCAGTTGTACAACGATGCTGGTAGCAGAGTCAAGAGAACATTCCCACATCTGTAGACGACGTTCTGGACTTCCACGCAGCACAGATACCCGCCAGGATCGTAGTATTGTAAGGGCAGCACTGGCAGATCGTACAGCTGCCACAGCACAGATAAGAGGGCTTGTGAGCCCAGACGTGTCTACACGAACTGTTGCAATTACCAATGGGATTACAGGCACGCACACCTCTTGCCCGTCTGCTACTCATGCCACAACACTGACGCCTACTTTGGAGATGGAACAACGTGCCGTGGCATTCAAATATAAAAGCAGATTCTGCATGCGTACAACTGATGATTATTTGCATGCACGACGTAGACACGGTGAGCGATGTCTATAGAGTATATTCGTCCAAGACATAATGCCTCCCCGCCCCCCAGCCCTTATGATGTGGGACACGATAAGTTATCACTGTGGTATTCCTATGGTGTTTATGAAGGGGATGCTAACCAGCGCTTGGTTGGTACAGAATGTTATTAGGCCAATTCTTTTTTACGGTTCATGCGACAGGATAAAGCTCCTGCACACACCGCCTGTAAAACTCAACGCGCTTCGCAAGACGTACAGCTACCACACTGGCCAGCATGATTTTCAGACTTGTCTCGAATCGAGAACGAGTGGAATGTGATGGGACAAGAAGTGAATCATGGGATTTGTCATCCAAGAACTCTTACCGAATTAAGTTGAGAGGTGCAGCAGGCGTAACGTATCCCAGGACAGTATTCGCTACCTGTACGACCAACTGGATGCCTGAGTTGGCAGCTGCATGGCCACCCGTGGAGGTATGTACTAATATGGATACTGCGGCATTCGTGTAATCATTTCATGAACTCAACATGTGCTATTGCAACAACAAATTTGCCGGACGAAGCAGCCGTGCGGTTAAAGGCGCTGCAGTCTGGAACCGCAAGACCGCTACGGTCGCAGGTTCGAATCCTGCCTCGGGCATGGATGTTTGTGATGTCCTTAGGTTACTTAGGTTTAACTAGTTCTAAGTTGTAGGGGACTAATGACCTCAGCAGTTGAGTCCCATAGTGCTCAGAGCCATTTGAACCATTTGAACAACAAATTTCGAGTAAATTAGAATTTTCTAAGAGGGTGTACTTAATTTTTATCTTGCGTTGTATTTTAAAAATGAAACTTCCTGGCAGATTAAAACTGTGTGCCCGACCGAGACTCGAACTCGGGACCTTTGCCTTTCGCGGGCAAGGTCCCGAGTTTGAGTCTCGGTCGGGCACACAGTTTTAATCTGCCAGGAAGTTTCATATCAGCGCACACTCCGCTGCAGAGTGAAAATCTCATTCTGTATTTTAAACATAATTATGTTATATGCGATGCGTTCAAATTGATCGACAGAAGTTGTGCTGCAGTTTATTGGACCCAAAATTTTCCCAATCGCAGTAAATGCCTTAAATTTGAGTGTTAAGGAATGATTATCAGGATTCAACTATGACGTTACTTTTGGTCGTGCGGCAGCGTTCTCGCTTCCCACGCCCGGGTTCCCGGGTTCGATTCCCGGCGGGGTCAGGGATTTTCTCTGCCTCGTGATGACTGGGTGTTGTGTGATGGCCTTAGGTTAGTTAGGTTTAAGTAGTTCTAAGTTCTAGGGGACTGATGACCATAGATGTTAAGTCCCATAGTGCTCAGAGCCATTTGAACCATTTGAACCATGACGTTACTTTTCTGGAAGATGTTTTATGGGAACGATGTTTCAAAACTACAAGTGGGAACATAGAGGAGGTACATAGCTGCGATAAAATAAGTGTCATGCAATTTTTTTAGAAAAATTGATGTTATTTCAAAATAAAGAATAATGAAATTATTATATTATTTGTCTTTCATTTCATAATTTGTTTAATATCCTAATCGCTTGAAATATCATGCAGGACAACGTCTGTCGGGTCCGCTAGGATATATATATATATATATATATATATATATATATATATATATATATATATATATATATATATATATATATGCAGTCTGTTCCTTTTTTTTCTCCTCTGACTGATATTTGGGTCCAGAGTGGAGATTCACAATTTAATCGTGTTTTATTTAATCACATGACGTATTTCGGATCCACCTTATCAGGTGCAAATAGTTTTAATACATTGATTACTTCTGACGATGGACCCATATGGGCCGAAATGCATTTTGTGCTTCATAAACACGATAAAATTGTGACTGATGGTATTATTACTCATACGTACTTCCTGTATATTGAATAATCTCAACCACAACTAAAAAACTGGTTATAATTAGTCACTTGGTTTTGAAGAGGTCGAAAAAATCAGCCAACTAGTTGCAAAATAGAGGTTTATTTAGCCCTTGAGCTAGGTTTCGATATTTCTAAAAATATCTTCTTTAGGAGAATGGGCCTTGTTACATCCTTCTGAAGAAGATATTTTTAGTAATATCGATACCTAAGTCATGGGCTAAATAAATATTTGGTTTGCAACGGATTGGCTGATTTATTCAGTCTCTTTAAATTTATACAGTTACTGAATTGCAATCATATTTAAGATATTCACGTGGTTTTACAACTCAAGCAGTGGCAGAGTCTGCAGGCTACACTGCGTTTTATAAACAGCTAGGCATGTTCCAACACCTTCTCAGTCAGTTATGTAAAATCAAATACATGTAGTAAGTAATAACTATTTCAATGAAATTAGACCTATGGACATATGTCTGTTGTCGTTGTTATCCTATTTTTCTAAATTGATGGGTTCTATAGGACTCTCTTTACGTTAACGTATATGGGTCACAGGGTGACATTTTACTAGAAATTAATTCTATAAAAGTACCCACTAATGATGCTACGAAGATGCTGAAAGAAGTTTGTGCATTTGTGAAAAATACGGTTGTTTGGAAAATAGGGGGAACTGAATTCCCACAATCTTGTTTCAATCCTTAACAGACAGAAAACTATTACGGGTTATATTGCGAAACTATGGTGTTCGTTACGATGCAACTTATTTAGGTCATTAGTATAACAGTCGAGCATTGACGACATATACTTAAATGAGTTTTGCATATTGTTGACTAATCGGTTTCATATTTTGTGTTGCCCTGTATGAAATCATTGTTTATAGAATTAACTGCACTGGTCAGCAAGAATTTCCGTTTGGTATATTGTGTATCAGTTCCCATGTATTTCTGAATGCAGGTTCAAAAGAACCCTTAGAAATGTGTTATCGCTTAAGATTCTCAAGATATTTAATTAATTCTTAGTTTTTTTTCTTTTTCAGGCAATATTGTTAGATTATTTCTTTATACGTTTTGTTGTAGCTTCTTCAGTGGATAAGACGGAGACATGTGAAAGCATTTCCCTTATGCTGGAGGACACAAAATATCAAAGTCATTAGTGGATGATCCGCTTTTGCATTAGTCGTATTGGAGAATTTTGGTAATTCTCTTGATGAACGGGATCTTCATCACTGAAAGGAAGATATACGAAGATCACTGAAACCAAGCTGTTTATCGGCGTTGAGATCCCTGTTAAACATGGACTTCTTTCGTATCCATTCAACGTGGTCTTTCTGACTGCAGGAAAGGAAAGAATTATGCTTCAATAGCAACAGAAATGCAGGATAACTATAAAAAAATGAGATGTGGAAGGCCACTAAAAATACACTTATTATATATAGCAACTTTTTATTGGCTAACTACAAAAGAATGAGATGTGGAATGTCATTAAAAATACACTTTTTTCAATCGTATCTTGATTTATCTCCCCCAAAACTTGGGTCTGTTAACGATGAACAGGATGAACGCTAGCACCAAGACATTCATACCGTGGAAAATCGTTGTCGAAGATTCTGGAGTCCTCCCAAGTTATGATAACTGTTGGAGTCTCTCTAGAGCACTGAGACATCATACAAAAAAAAAAAAAAAAAAAAAAAAAAAAAAAAAAAAAAAAAAAAATTGGCATTCAATTTCTTCAAATAAATTAATATTGAACTTGCTAATACATTATTATTTCTAATTTTGAATACTGTTTGGGGGTGTAAGTAATTTTTTGAGTAGTATGGTAACTGGTTTGAATTTTTAAGTGTGAATAATTTTTATGCTATGTGTAACAGACTACGGTTTTACTAACTTTCATCGGCAGTTTCTGTCTCTCTGTATCTCCTCCGTGTCCCTTTGGTTCACTCCGAGACGCCTGGACACTACCCTTGCTGAGAGCACCTCCTGGCACAAAGAAACAATGTGGACGCAATCGAATCGTGGTATTGACCGTCTAGGCATGGTTGACAGACAGACAACACGAGCCTTGTACCTCCTTCCTGGTGGAATGATTGGAACTGATCGACTCTCCCTCCGTCTAATAGACGCTGCTCATGCGTGGTTCTTTACATTTTTGCGCAGGTTTAGTGACATCTCTGAACTATCAAAGGTACTTTGTTCAAATGGCTCTGAGCACTATGAGCACTATGGGACTTAACTGCTGAGGCCATCAGTCCCCTATAACTTAAAACTACTTAAACCTAACAAACCTAAGGACATCAGACACATCCATGCCCGAGGCAGGATTTGAACCTGCGACCGTAGCGTTCACGCGGTTCCAGTCTGTAGCGCCTAGAACCACTTGGCCTCTACGGCCGGCAAACGAACTGTGTCTGTGATAAAGTATCCACAGGAACGTCTAGCTTCAGGAGTTCTGGGACCCGGGGTGATGGAAAGCTTTTTTTTGATGCGTGTACAATGAAGTGAAGAAAGTCATTGGATAATGATAAGCACATATGCAGTTGGCGGTAGTATCGTGTACACAAAATATAAAAGGGCAGTGCATTGTCGCAACTGTCATTTGTAATCAAGTGATTTGTGTGAAAAGCTTTTCAATGTGATATTGGCTGCACGGTGGGAATTAAGGTTCTTTGAAAGCAAAGCGGTAGTTGGAACTAGGCACATGGTACATTACATTTCGGAAATCGTTAGGGAGTTCAATCGTCTGAAATCCATAACATCAAGAGTGTCCGAGAATATCAAATTTCAGTTATTACCTCTCACCACGGACAACGCTGTGCCTAATGACCTTCATTTAACGACCGAGAATAGTGGCGTTTACGTAGAGCTAACAGACAAGTAACACTGTGTCAAATAACTGCAGAAATGAACGTGGGACTAACGATGAACGTATCCGTTGGGGAAATGTGGCGAAATTATGCGTTAATTCGTTACGGCTGCCCACGACATCACCTGCGGTGCCTCTCCTGCGCTCGTGACCATATCGGATGTAACCTAATGAGTGCTATCGACAGGAGCACTCAAATTCATTCCATATTTCTATGTTTCCAGAAAACTTTTAAAATCGTTCCTCACAACAGACTTGAAATCATATTGCCTATCCACTGAGTATGTAACCCTTCAGTTGTGCGACAGGATTCGTTATTTCTTGTCAGTACATCGCAATCGACGAAAAACCACAGCCAGAAAAAAAACGGAATTGGTATTTGTCGTTCTCAAAGGAAGTCTAATAGGCCCCCTACTGCCGCAATTCATATAAACAATTCAGAAGAGAGTCTCAGCAGTATTCTTGTATTGCTTACAGATGGTGCTGTCATTTACCATCTAGTCAAGGCAGCAAAAGATCAACAGCAATTGCAAAATAATTTAGACGCGACGTGTGTGTGCTGAAAAACTGGCAATGGTCCTTAAATAAGGAAAAGTGTGAGGTCATCCATGTTGTTGTTGTGGTCTTCAGTCCTGAGACCGGTTTGATGCAGCTCTCCATGCTACTCTATCCTGTGCAAGCTTCTTCATCTCCCAGTACTTACTGCAACCTACACCCTTCTGAATCTGCTTAGGGTATTCATCTCTTGGTCTCCCTCTACGATTTTTACCCTCCACGCTACCCTCCAATGCTAAGTTTGTGATCCCTTGATGCCTCAGAACATGTCCTACCAACCGGTCCCTTCTTCTTGTCAAGTTGTGCCACAAACTCCTCTTCTCTCCAATTCTATTCAATACCTCCTCATTAGTTATCTACCCATCTAACCTTCAGCATTCTTCTGTAGAACCACATTTCAAAAGCTTTTATTCTCTTCTTGTCAAAACTATTTATCGTCCATGTTTGACGTCCATAAATGGCTACACTCCATATAAATACTTTCAGAAACGACTTCATGCCACTTAAATCAATACTCATATTAACAAATTCCTCTTCTTCAGAAACGATTTCCTTGCCATTGCCAGTCTACATTTTATATCCTCTCTACTTCGACCATCATCAGTTATTTTGCTCTCCAAATAGCAAAACTCCTTCACTACTTTAAGTGTCTCATTTCCTAGTGTAATTCCCTCAGCATCACCCTACTTAATTCGACTACATTCCATTATCCTCGTTTTGCTTTTGTTGATGTTCATCTTATAGCCTCCTTTCAAGACGCTGTCCATTCCCTTCAACTGCTCTTCCAAGTCCTTTGCTGTCTCTGACAGAATTACAATGCCATCGGCGAACCTCAAAGTTTTTATTTCTTCTCCATTGATTTTAATACCTACAACAAATTTTTCTTTTGTTTTCTTTACTGCTTGCTCAATATAAATATTGATTAACATCTGGGAGATGCTACAACCCCGTCTCGCTCCCTTCCCAACCACTGCTTTCCTTTCATGTCCCTCGACTCTTATAACTGCCTACTGGTTTCTGTACAAACTGTACATAGCCTTTCGCTCCCTGTATTTTACCCCAGCCACCTTTAGAATTTTAAAGAGAGTATTCCAGTCAACATTGTCAAAAGCTTTCTGTAAGTCTACAAATGCCAGAAACGTAGGTTTGCCTTTCCTTAATCTTTCTTCTAAGATAAGTCGTATGGTCAGTATTGCCTCACGTGTTCCAGAATTTCTACGGAATCCAAACTGATCTTCCCCGAGGTCGGCTTCTACTAGTTTTTCCATTCGTCTGTAAAGAATTCGTGTTAGTACTTTGCAGCTGTGACTTATTAAACTGATAGTTCGGTAATTTTCACATCTGTCAGTACTTGCTTTCTTTGGGATTGGAATTATTATATTCTTCTTGAAGTCTGAGAGTATTTCGCCCGTCTCATACATCTCGCTCACCAGATGGTAGAGGTTTGTCAGGACTGGCTCTTCCAAGGCTGTCAGTAGTTCTAATGGAATGTTGTCTACTCCTGGGGCCTTGTTTCGACTCAGGTCTTTCAGAGCTCTGTCAAACTCTTCACGCAGTATCGTGTCTCTCATTTCATCTTCATCTACATCCTCTTCCATTTCCATAATATTGTCCTCAAGAACATCGCCCTTGTATAGACCCTCTATATACACCTTCCACTTTTCTGCTTTCCCTTCTTTGCTTAGAACTGGATTTCCATCTGAGCTATTGATATTCATACAACTGCTTCTCTTTTCTCCAAAGGTCTCTTTAATTTACCTGTAGGCAGTATCTATCTTAACCCTCGTGAGATAAGCCTCTACATCCTTACATTTGTCCTCTAGCCATCCCTGCTTAGTCATTTTACATTTCTTGTCGTCTCATTTTAGAGACGCTTGTATTCCTTTTTGCCTGCTTCATTTACTGCATTTTTAACAATTCTACTTTCATCAATTAAATTCAATATTTCTTCTGTTACCCAAGGATTTCTACTATCCCTCGTCTTTTTACCTACTTGATCCTCTGCTGCCTTCACTACTACATCCCTCAGAGCTACCCATTGTTCTTCTACTGTATTTCTTTCCCCCATTCCTGTCAATTGTTCCCTTATGCTCTCCCTGAAACTCTGTACAACCTCTGGTTCTTTCAGTTTATCCAGGTCATATCTCCTTAAATTCCCAACTTTTTGCAGTTTCTTCAGTTTTTATCTACAGTTCATAACCAATAGATTGTGGTCAGAGTCCACATCTGCCCCTGGAAATGTCCTACAATTTAAAACCTGGTTCCTAAATCTCTGTCTCACCATTATATAATCTATCTGATACCTTGTAGTGTCTCCAGGATTCTTCCATGTATACAACCTCCTTTCATGATTCTTGAACCAAGTGTTAGCTATGATTAAGTTAGGCTCTGTGCAAAATTCTACCAGATGGCTTCCTCTTTCATTTCTTACCCCCAATCCATATCCACGTACTACGTTTCCTTCTCTCCGTTTTCCTACTCTCGAATTCCAGTCACCCATGACTATTAAATTTTCGTCTCCCTTCACTACCTGAATAATTTCTTTTATCTCATCATACATTTTATCAATTTCTTCATCATATGCAGAGCTAGTTGGCATATAAACTTGTACTACTGTAGTAGGCGTGGGATTCGTGTCTGTCATGGCCACAATAATGCGTTCACTATGCTGTTTTTAGTAGTTTACCCGCACTCGTACTTTTTTTTATTCATTATTAAACCTATTCCTGCACTACCCCTATTTGATTTTGTATTTATAACCCTGTATTCACCTGACCAAAAGTCTTGTTCCTCCTGCTACCGAACTTCACTAATTCCCACCATATCTAACTTTAACCTATCCATTTCCCTTTTTTAAATTTCCTAACCTACCTGCCCGATTAAGAGATCTGACATTCCCCGCTCCGATCCGTAGAACACCAGTTTTCTTTCACCTGATAACGACGTCCTCTTGAGTAGTCCCCACCCGGAGATCCGAATGGGGGACTATTTTACCTCCGGAATTTTTTACCCAAGAGAACGCCATCATCATTTACCAAACAGTAAAGCTGCATGCCCTCGGGAATAATTACGGCTGTAGTTTCCCCTTGCTTTCAGCCGTTCAGAGTACCAGCACATCAAGGCCGTTTTGGTTAGTGTTACAAGGGCAGATCAGTAAATCATCCAGACTGTTGCCCCTGCAACTGCTGAAAAGGCTGCTGCCCCTCTTCAGGAACCACACGTTTGTCTGGCCTCTCAACAGATACCCCTCCGTTGTGGTTGCTCCTACGGTACGGCCATCTGTATCGCTGAGGCACGCAAGCCTCCCCACCAACGGCATGGTCCATGGTTCATGGGGAAGGAGGTCATCCATATGAGTACTAAAAGAAATCCTTTAAATTTCGGTTACACGATAAACCACACAAATCTAAATGCTGTCAGTTCAACTAAATATCCCGAGTTACAGTTACCAGGATCCTCAATTACAACGATCAAACAGATGATGTTGTGGGGAAGGCAAACCAACGTCTCCGTTTTATTGACAGAACACTTCAAATAATCAAAAGCACTACCGGATCCTTACGAGGTAGAATTGAAGGAAGTTATCGAGAAAGCCCAAAGCAGCTCGTTTTATATTATAGCAAAATACGGTAGTGAGGACCTTAGATATGATGAGCGATTTAGGGTTCCTGCGTGATCTTTTCATGAAATTTCAGTCAACAGCTTTCACCTTTGAATACGAAAACGCTTCATAGCCGGGAACCTGCATGGGGAGAAATGATCATCGTAATAAAATCTGAGCCCGTACAGAAAGATTCAAGTGTTCGTTTTTCTCAGAATGGAGAATGGAACTGTAGAGAAATAGTCTGCAAGTGGTCCGAAGGAACCTCTGCCGGATACTTTGTGGGCACCCAGAGACTTAGGCAAGAGAGAACCACAGTCTCCCACAGCTTTCAGGTAAAGTAAAAAACTATAATGTACTCAGGTGTTTTTATTTCAGAAAAGTGATTTAACAGTCGCTGTTAGTCAAGTGTTCAGCAGGATCGGAATTGCGACTTTTTTATCGCGACCAAGCAGTCGCCATTCGTCTTCCAAAATATTAGAAGTACTCCGTACCCCCATGTCTAGCCCTCGCCCCCCCCCCCCCACCCCTTACAAACTACTGGGCGGGCGCTATTGAGACACTTAAGTGTACACTGCAGGTTAGTCACGCAGATATGTAGACAGACGTTAATTGTAAATAACTAATTGAGGAGAACAGTTAGTGGTAAACATTCAAAATGACATTAAAATGCTTCTGGTGTTTGAAATGATTCAACAACTTCGCAATGTAACTATTATCTATTAAGTTTGCACTGTAATGTAAGTTCTCGCAGTTGATTTAAGAATTAACACTTCCTACACAAGACAAAGATGTATGTGAGCAGTTTACGTTATGAGTGCAACATGATGTTGACTTTAGCTTCCGTCGGTGTTTGGCGGGTTAGACACCAATGGTTGTTATAGGTTCCGCTGGTGTTGGGCGATATGTAACAACAGCTGTTGAGATATAAATAACTTGATGATCACTGAATATAATGAGCACGTAAGGATGTTGTGTCTAGATTCCGTTAGTGTTTTGCGGTATTTGACAACGATGGTTGCCTTAGGTTCCGTCGGTGTTTGGCCGTATTTCACCATAATGGTTGTCCGCCCCAGTAGCTGAGTGGTCAGCGTGACGGATTGCCGTCCTCTGGGCCCGGGTTCGATTCCCGGCTGGGTCGGAGATTTTCTCCGCTCAGGGACTGGGTGTTGTGTTGTGTTCATCATCATTTCATCCCCATCCGGCGTGCAGGTCGCCCAATGTGGCGCCGAATGTAGTAAGACCTGCGGTATGGCGGCCGGACCTGCCCCGCGCGGGGCCTCCCGGCCAATGACGCCAAACGCTCATTTCCATACCATAATGGTTGAGAGATAAATAATAGTCATCAAAATAAATTTGGTCTGAAACCGGCTTCCGTCACCTCACGATGGCCTTTGAAAATGGAAGCTATTTCGTTACCAAATATTATTTGAAAAAATTATTAGGAAAATGTTTCCTTTTGGATACTGTCAGTAAATCTTCCCCTTGAGAAGGTGCAGTGTGCGACAAATCAAAGTGACCCAGAGAACAGAGTTTCAGGTATAAGGAAACAGAGCAGAGGAAAGGTATACAGTGCCCATGTAACTAGAGCAAATGTTGAAAATGACCACCATTCATCTATTAGCACTTTCGTCCAGGTCAGCACTTAGCTGCAGGCTGGACTGCTGGCATTCTTGCAGTCTCATCTGAAATGTTCTTCTGAGTTCGTGAAGAGTATGAGGGCTGCTGCGATATGCCTTAGACGTGAGTGGTCCCCACACCAAGTAACGGCACATTGACAGAACACGTGACCTGGTTGGCCAACTAGGGCGGCAACCAGGCTCATCTCTGCTGTCAGGAGTGAAGATTGTGTAAATGTACTCCAAGATTCGCCAGGCTGTACGGGCAGTTTCTGCACGCTGATGGAAGTAACCGTAGTTCTATTCCTCTTCCGTAAATGCTGCCACAAATGGTTTCAAAATGAAGGCAACATAACCTGCCGGAGTCAGCGACTGGTAATGGAAATAGGAGGGTTGCCCAGAAAGTAATCCACCGCATTTTATAGGAGGGTGGCCCAGAAAGTAATCCACCGCATTTTTTTTTCAGCCGGAAACATGCTACAAATGTGAAACGTTTAGTACGTATTATTTGAAGTCTCCTGAGCGAAAGCGCCAAGTTTCCTTCACTTCAGTCAGGTAGCGTATGAGCGTGTGGGTGCTGTTCTGTCATTCTGCGCTACGGATTAATCTGAGATGTACCCTTTACCCTGTGGCTCCTGCAAGATGCAGTTTCCACCCCCACACTACTACAGAAGTAAGACAGACGCTCCTAACGTTCTGAAGAGAAATGCCTGAAAAACTTTCAGCAATAAATAACTTCTGGAGTCGTTCGCTGTAAGGAAATGACACAAAATTTCACAAAATTTCTTGCGTAACTTGTGGGATACTTGGGTACTGGAGTAGTGCTAGTTAGTGTAAGAAAAACATGAAACTAACGAAAATTATTATTTATTTTGCTAAAATTTTGAGAAATCATAATGATGCTTTTAGTTATGAACTTAACACGTTATTTCCTGGTTCTTTTCTGAATTTGAAGTTAACCTCTCAGGGATAAGGTTCACTAACGAAATTTCTGTACAAACTTTAAGATTGTTATTGACTTGGCAGAATGGCTGAGAGCTGCGCCTACTCAGCTTGAATAATTATCCCTTAGAATGTTGCTAGGTACAGTCGATGCTGTCGCATGTAAAATGCAGTAAAGTGTACTGTTGTGGAGGAAATATGGGGCTCGCAAGAGCTGTAGCGCACGATACCGTAAGCTGTGATGACTGCTGTCTGCGCCGTTCGCTGCTGCCAAATAAGATAACTCTCGTTCTATCTGGATTGACCTTCGCCAATCAAACACTCCCTACGCCTTAATGAAGTCAAGGACTCCTGTTCGCCCCTAGTCTAACAATTGGCTTGGTACACCTGTCAGATAACCAGTCCACCGCGATGCCACTCAAAATTCGCTTGCATGCGTTTAACTATAACACTGTCCGTTCACACCGCACAATAAGTGTGGTGGCCAACACAGTGAACAACGCTTAATCGCAATGACTCAATATAGAGTCGGACTTCGATTCGCTCTTGACAGAGGTGCTCTCCCAGTGAAGTACTGAGGAGAGGCTTGTTCCTCGTTCTTTGAGTACATGTACGAGCGCGCACGCTCTCGTTACGTGTTCTCACTCCAAGAGCGACAATGGAACAGCCCCTCTCCACGCCAGACGTGAAGGAGTATATCTTTCGGTCTGTTCCATTACTCCTTCAGCTCAAGGCGTCGGAAATATCGTCTGTCAATCAGCATTGCTCTTCTAAAACGGGAGAATGACGTTTCGTTTAAGGCGACCAATCTGGGAATCTGTGGTATCGGCGTTTGGCGTTTGCTGTCTCCCTGTGAAAATCTCTGAAACTGCGTGCTATGTGTAAAGAATGCGTAGGCTGGCCGCTCCCACACAATATAGCAGAATTTGCTTTTAAGCTGAACACGGGGTCATTCCTCCTTTCACGCGGGCAAACGCTGTCCGCTCTACGGGCGGTCACCAGCCAACGTAGATGGGTTGGGACCGGCCTCCTGGCGTGCGGTTGCCTCTCTCGAACTAGAAGCTCCTCTGACCGTTGTGTCAGGAATGTATGTGTGTACACCAGCCTCGAGTATTTCAACCACGGTGCGCAGTTGGGATTTATTAGTTATTTGCATATCGTTTATATGAATTTATACAACATTGACTTTATCTTATCGAGTTACGGTTCGAATGAAGCATCTTGATCTTCAGAATATGATTGTGAAGGAGGAATATGTAAGCAATGAAGATCAGGACACCGCGACATCTTACAAGCGTAGCTGCAGGACAGTATATGACGTACGTTACATGAAACGTGCCGAAGCGTCTTGATGTGCGGAATATGATTGTGAAGGCGGAATATGTAAGCATTGAAGATCAGTAGACCACGACATCTTACAAGCGTAGTGGCAGTACAGTTTCAAAATGGCGTCTGTACATGACGTACGTTACACAAAACGTGCCGTCATTGAATTTCTCAGTACAGAGAAAGGAACTGTGGGGGATATTCACAAACGCTTGTGCAAAGTCTACGGATCATCCGCTGTCGACAGAAGTAGCTAACTGCTGCGTATGGAGGTTGACGTCATCAGAAGATGGTTCGGCGTAGCTCCAGAATTGCAGCTGCCGGGGGGACCATCCACGGAGGTCACAGTTGACACACGTGACCTAGCCCCCTCGGACTTCCACATGTTTGGGCCATGAAAGGATGCCATTCGTGGAAGACATTTGGAGTGCGAGGAGGAGGTAATTCACACAATGGAGCACTGTCTCCGCGTAAGGACAAGTATTGGTATCGACAGGGCATACACACCCTTCTTTCGCCACTGGAGGGTTGCTATAGA
Organism: Schistocerca piceifrons; assembly: GCF_021461385.2. Classification (NCBI taxonomy): domain Eukaryota; kingdom Metazoa; phylum Arthropoda; class Insecta; order Orthoptera; family Acrididae; genus Schistocerca; species Schistocerca piceifrons. The sequence continues at coordinate 601,745,243 of NC_060138.1, forward strand.
AAGGGATGGAGACTACGTAAAAATATACGGTTTGTAGATAAAACACCATTCCTTCGTCTGTGTCATTCTTATTACATTCAATTATGAACTGTTGTAGATAAAAATGGGGTGCACTACTTTCTGCGCAGCCCTCGTAGTAATGCGGCATGCAGACACTGCAGACCAAACCCCAACCTTCTCATCATGCAGTGGTGTTTCATGGAAGTTATGCGGATTCTCCTCTGCCCAGAACTTGTGGTTCCGTGAGTTGACATAACCATTCAGGTGAAACCAGGCTTCGTAAGACATAAAGAATAAACCCATTTGCAAGCCATTCATTGTTATCTCACACCTGAGAAGCATCTGCTGGTTTTAATGCATGAGCAACAGACACTCTGTAGGGATACACGTGCATGATCGACGTGATATTCTGGTCTCTTGCGACAGGCATCGAGTTGATTTGGTAGGACTCCGAAGTATTTACAAGTGAACTGCAGCCACATTTTCTGGTTTGCGGGCATGTTTGGCAATGGTTTTCGACTTGTTCTAAACAGAAGAGATCCTGAAACTTCCTGACAGATTAAAACTGTGTGCCGGACCGCGACTCGAACTCAAGAGCTTTGCCTTCCAACTGAGCTACCCAATCACGACTCACGTTTGCCTTCAAACTGAGCTACGCAAGCACGACTCACGCCCCGTTCTCACAGCCTAAATACCGCCAGTACCACGTCTCCTACCTTCCAAACTTCACAGAAGCTCTTCTGCGAACCTTGCAGAACTACCACTCTTGGAAGAAAGGATGTCTCCGCAATATCCTTTCTTCCAGGAGTCCTAGTAATGCAAAGTTCGCAGAAGAACTTCTGTGAAGCTTTAAAGGTTTGAGATGAGGTACTGGCGGAATTATGGCTGTGAGAACGGGCCGTGAGTCGTGCTTCGGTAGCTCAGTTGGTGGAGCACTTGCCCGCGAAAGGCAAAGGTCCCGGGTTCGAGTCTCGGACACCCACAAATTTTTAATATGCCACGAAGTTTCGTATCAGCGCACACTCCGCTGCAGAGTGAAAATTTCATTCTAGAACAGATCCTATCTGATGCCACATCCGGGATACTTCTTGGAGGGCACTCTTTCCTGGCTCTTGACACCATTGAACTTCTCAGAAAACAACTGCACCTACCTTTTTCAGAAGTTTGTTGTCACGTAACTTCTACATCTACATACATACTCCGCAATCCACCATACGGTGCGTGGCGGAGGGTACGTCGTACCACAACTAGCATCTTCTCTCCCTGTACCACTCCCAAACAGAACGAGGGAAAAATGACTGCCTATATGCCTCAGTACGAGCCCTAATCTCTCTTATCTTATCTTTGGGGTCTCTCCGCGAAATATAAGTTGGCGGCAGTAAAATTATACTGCAGTCAGCCTCAAATGCTGGTTCTCTAAATTTCCTCAGTAGCGATTCACGAAAATAACGTCTCCTTTCCTCTAGAGACTCCCACCCGAGTTCCTGAAGCATTTCCGTAACACTCGCGTGATGATCAAACCTACCAATAACAAATCTAGCAGCCCGCCTCTGAATTGCTTCTACGTCCTCCATCAATCCGACCTGATAGGGATCCCAAACTCTCGGGCAGTTCCCAAGAATAGGTCGTATTAGAGTTTTATAAGCGGTCTCCCTTACAGATGAAGCACATCTTCCCAAAATTCTACCAATGAACCGAAGACGACTATCCACCTTCCCTACAACTGCCATTACACGCTTGTCCCACTTCATATCCCTCTGGAATGTTACGCCCAAATATTTAATCGACGTGACTATGGTTCAAATGGCTCTGAGCACAATGGGACTTAACTTTTGAGGTCATCAGTCCCCTAGAACTAAGAACTACTGAAACCTAACTAACCTGACATCACACACATCTATGCCCGAGGCAGGATTCGAACCTGCGACCGTGGCGGTCACGCGGTTCCAAACTGAAGCGCTTAGAACCGCACGGCCACACCGGCCGGCGACGTGACTATGTCAAGCGCCACATTACTAATGGAGTATTCAAACATTACGTGATTCTTTTTCCTATTCATCTGCATTAATTTACATTTATCTATATTTAGAGTTAGCTGCCATTCTTTACACCAATCACAAATCCTGTCCAAGTCATCTTGTATCCTCCTACAGTCACCCAACGACGACACCTTCACGTACGCCACAGCATCATCAGCAAACAGCCACACATTGCAACCGACCCTATCCGAAAGATCATTTATGTAGATAGAAAACAACAGCGGAACTACCACGCTTCCCTGGGGCACTCCAGATGATACCCTCACCTCCGATGAACACTCAGCATCGAGGAAAACGTACTGGGTTCTATCACTTAAGAAGTCTTCGAGCCACTCACATATTTGGGAACCAATCCCATATTCTCGTACCTTAGTTAGGAGTCTGCAGTGGGGCACCTAGTCAAATGCTTTCCGGAAGTCAAGGAATATGGCATCCGTCTGATAACCTTCATCCATGGTTCGCAAGATATGTGAAAAAAGAGCGAGTTGCGTTTCGCAGGAGCGCTGCTTTCTAAATCCGTGCTGATGCATGGACAGCAACTGCTCTGTCTCAAAGAAATTCATTATATTCGAACTGAGAATATGTTCGAGAGTCCTGCAGCAAACCGATGTTAAGGATATTGGTCTGTAATTTTGAGGGTCCGTTCTTCTACCCTTCTTATATACAGGCTTCACCTGAGCTTTTTTCCTGTCGCTCGGGACTTTACGTTGGGCAAGAGATTCGCGATAAATACAAGCTAAGTACGGAGCCAATGCAGTTGAGTACTCTCTGTAAAACCGAACTGGAATCCCATCAGGACCTGGCGATTTATTTATTTTCAACCCATTCAGCTGCTTCACAACCCCAGGGATGTCTATCACCATGTCCTCCATACGGGAATCTGTACGAGACTGAAACGGCGGTATGTTTGTACGACCCTCCTGCGTGAAAGGTTTCTCAAATGCTACACTTAAAATTTCAGCTTTCGTTTTGCTGTCTTCCGTTACCAGGCCAGACTGATCAGACCAGAATTTCCTTGGGTTTTCATCAAGATCTTTTGCTAAGGTAAGACGGTGGTAGTGGTTGTATGCTTCACACATTGCTCTTTTTACAGCAGCACGAATCTCTACTAACTTTTGCCTGTCCTCATTCTCCCGATTTTTCTTGTACCGCGAGTGCAACTGTCTTTGCTTCCTGATCATTCTCCGAATTGCGCTGTTAAACCACGGTGGGTCTTTTACGTCCGTAACCCACTTTTTCGTTACATAATTTTTCAATGCGTGATTTACAATGTATTTAAAATTTGCCCATAATTCTTCCACGTCCATCGTACCGGAAGTAAATGAAGTCGATTCAATTACTAAGTGGGATGGTAACAACTGCTTATCTGCTCTTTCTAGTAAAAATACTCTCCTAGCATTCTTGGCCGACTTTTTAACTTTCGTAACCATAGTCGTAATGACAACATCATGATCACTAATCCCTGTCTCAACACTGACACCGTCGATGAGGTCTGGTCAGTTCGTGGCTACCAGATCTAAATATTTCCATTACGCGTTGGCTGTCGAGTTAACTGCTCAAGACAGTTTCAACAACGAACACCAGCTGTTGCACTGTGAGTACCATTGTCCCCTTTCCACTGCCCCACCCATACTGACACAACCCGGACTGTGCTCTGACCGGTGGAGGACGTATACATGGTGTATGCATCACGGGGTGTGGTTGTGTGTATACACTCTCGTCCAGCCGGCCGAAGTGGCCGTGCGGTTAAAGGCGCTGCAGTCTGGAACCGCAAGACCGTTACGGTCGCAGGTTCGAATCCTGCCTCGCGCATGGATGTTTTTGATGTCCTTAGGTTAGTTAGGTTTAACTAGTTCTAAGTTCTAGGGGACTAATGACCTCAGCAGTTGAGTCCCATAGTGCTCAGAGCCATTTGAACCATTCTCGTCCAATCGTATCCACCCGTCCGGGCCACTTTCGTTTGCCCCACCCTGAAGATGATAACAGTATACTACATGTGTCCTGTATTTGGTTATTGTGTACCATGGTGATATTTCGAGGGCTGTACATGATGTATTTCTTAGATTCTGAGCAGTTTCTGGGTTTAATATCATCCATTGCATTCTTTGTCTATGCTAAGTTATTGGCTGCGAAGGGCACTACTTGTATAAAAATAACTGAATGTTTATAGCCACACACTTCGAGCCTCGAGTTTCCCGGTTTACTCTCACTGCTGCCAAGGACATTCAGTTGTGCGACCAATAGTAGCTCATTTTACTGCGACAGGAGGGAGGTTTTGGCATATATTCATTAAGCAAATTTTCATACCCAGAGACGGACTGTGGGAGAGGATTTCTGTCAAACAGGATATTAGAGCAGTACGTTACCGAACAGCGCCAGCTATTCAGTTCATACGACACAAGCACAAACGTAAAATAACTGTATACGCAATACCATTATATAAGTATCCGTTGTACCTAGACCTATAGGATTCACCCGTCATTATGCACACAATAAATTTAATTATACGCAGGTAGAAAACATTATCACAATTTGTTTTCACCATACGCCTTCCTCTCTGTACGCATGCAGGTGGTCATCGTCGGAAGTATTTATTGCAGTTGCTCTTATTGCAGTCATTTTTCTATACTGTATTTTAACCAAGGCCTCGAGTGGAAACCATTTACCGTTTGATATCACTTACCGCTCACGTAACAGGTAAATGAAGACTTGATATTGGAGTTCTGAGCAGAATAGTAAAATCCGCAAACTGCGAATAGAGGAATTCAATACAGCAGGCAGCTTTCGCTAAACAGGACGATACGCCGCCGCAGCAGAGGACCAAAATATTCTCCGCTCATCCCCGTTTCCCTCTCGACCTTCAGCTTATCGCGTGCAGGCGATGAGGGAACGGAGGGGGTCGCGGATATAACTTCTACGAATAAACGGAATATAAATGAAGGTATTAAAGAAAAATGACTTGCGTACGGTAGCGCGGAATAATGCCGGCCGGTTCGGCGCAGTCGGAGCTCAGGAGGGATCGCGTCTGGACTTATATCAGCAAATCCCGGCCGAGTCTCTCCGGCGATGACCGCCGCCGCTGAGGTATTGGCTGGGAGATTACCTCCCTTCCCCCAACCCCTCAACCTCGCCAGCCGCCAAGCTTCCTTGTGGTCTATGATAGCTACGTTACAGAACTGCGCCCGGAGAAGGACCTAATAGCTTCCGTGACCAGTATTCTATTCTTGCACCTTCGTGCGAGAACTATACTGGCTGACGGAGGTCGCACAGAGTCCCGATTGAATGGGTTTTAAGGTCACCGTCGTCTATCGAACCTCTCGATCGTCTGCCGAACTGATTGCAAAGTAAAGTGTTGCTAGCTCGACTGAGGAAGGTCACTTGGCGTACGATCGCGTAACCTCGCCTGAGTTTACTCTGCAGACCTCCTACTCTCAAGATAAGGAGTGGTTTCCATATTATGTATTTTGAGAAAAAGATTACACGCTCTGGTTACTTAAAGGTGTAGTCCGATCTGTGGCACAATGTTTATCGCTTCCCTCTCCATTCTCTGAAGCGCTGTCGCCACACTGCCGAAAGGAAGCAGATGTACAGCTCATTCTTAGTTAAATAACAACATAGGCTTAGCAGGCCAAGATTTGGCAGAGATTCGACACTTGTGTTTCATTGTACATGCGTGCCACCCAGATAACTATTGAAAACTGATAGCTTTGTTCCTCTGGGGCTATAAATTTTTGTCATAATTAATCTATTATTATTATACAGAATGAGATGAGATTTCAAACTTCAGATGCCTGTAGAGTTGCAGAATCTGAAATAAAAATACGTACAAACGTCGATAACATTGTTGGTGTGTGTAAAAACAAGTATGTCAGTGCTGTTCAAAATGTTCAACTGTGTGTGAGGTCTTATGGGACTTAACTGCTAAGGTCATCAGTCCCTAAGCTTACACACTACTTAACCTAACTTATCCAAGGGACAAACACACACCCCCATGCCCGAGGGAGGACTCGAACCTCCGCCGGGACCAGCCGCACAGTCCATGGCTGCAGCGCCCCAGACCGCTCGGCTAATCCCGCGCATCTGTCAGTGCTGTTACTTTCATAGTCTTCATTAGGATCGATATAAGTTTGCAACTGATAGAAAAATTTTAGAAGCATTTTCTATACCATCAACAGATTTCTTGACAAACCTGGAACGTTTTCAGATGCCTTAATTGGTAAATAACATAAGGTATACTCTTTAATTGAACATAACTGTATCGTCTGCGTTTTGAGGATCGCATTCAGTCATTTGTCCGTAGCACGCATAAAATTCATCAATAAAAAGAGAACTTAATACAGTGGTTGAAAGAAGAGTGGAAAATCAGTTACAATAAGGCTACAGTATTGTGTGGTAAACACACCAAAAATAAAAGACTATTAATTAACAATGAAGTCTGAGAACCAGCCGAGTCTGAGAACCAGTTGATAGTTTTAGCATTTGTTAGAGGTGAACGCAGTGACTGTAGAGATGAGAATTGAAATTAGAAAAAAATGGAATATAAGGGTAAAGATCTTTCCACCAAACGGAATTTTGCAAGTGAAGCTGTGAAATCATAAGAAACTGAATTTTTAAATTGTGTAGTGTCGGTTTTGACCTACGACTATCTGAAAATGATAAAAAATTTTAGTATTTATGAACGAAATATGGAGAGACTACTGTCGCGTCCCGGCACAGTTTCCATAGACGAGGTTTGTTTCCCTTTAGGCTTCAGTGTTATCTGTGGTGTCCAATCAGGACGTTAACGACAATATGAGTTATCATTTTCATTCAGTTCGTTTATTGTTCTAACCAGCACATTTGTTTATTGAAGTGTCAGACCAAAACCCTTTAACACAATGTGAGATGCTTTCAATAATCACTAGTAAGAACTTTATCAGAGACGAGTGCTTTCACTGCTACTGGGTCTGCTAACTATTGGCCTCTTGGCCTTAATCATAAATCATCAACAATTTGAAATAATTCATTATCAGTCAAGGGCCACTTGCCATATAGCACAAGAGATAAGTACCAATCAGTAATCCGTTCCTGCTATACATTGAAATTCCTCTGAACTTAATTCTTTGAGATAGGGACAGGCAGTCTCTGCTCAATGCTATTACAATGAATACTGAAAATTGCTATTTAGGTTGCAGCTGTCGAGTGTTCACCAAAGTCTATCACCGCCTTCTTGTGGTTGATGTGGCTGCTGCTCTGTGTGTGCTCCGCACACCTCCACGGCACTCAAGCGGCTCGGATTACTCAATGAAACTATTTTAAACTGCCCATCTCTGAGTATAAATTCCCTTCTACATTCATTCTCTGTGCACCTGACCCTCTACAATATCTGTCAGGAAATTTGCCTTGGTAGCTGTCCTTGACGTGCGATAGTCTTAATGTCTGGCTATTATTCTAGCTTCCACTATAAATTCCTCCACTACATGCATCGGAAGGTTACTACTGGCGCTTGTCAACACGGCTCTCGGTGCCTTGGCGAACCGTTAAGAATAATCCTCTGTGCAGAGAAGCAAATATCTTTCAGTTGGTTCAAAAATGGTTCAAATGGCTATGAGCACCACGGGACTTAACATCTGAGGTCATCAGTCCCCTAGAACTTAGTACTAATTAAACCTAACTTACCTTAAGAACATGACACACATCCATGCTCGATGCAGAATTCGAACCTGTGACCGTAGCAGTCGTGCGGTTACGGACTAAATCGCCTAGAACCGCTCGGCCACCAAGGCCGGCCAGCTTTCAGTTGTTTCGGGACTCATTATCTCGTTGTATATCTGTTCCATGCGCCTGAAAACTTGTGTGCACTTTTAGTTATGATGTATGTAATGAATATTATTAACATTTTTTTTAATCGGACAGGTAAATGAAATTATTAATATTTTCTACGGTCATGACATTCTGGTTGGGAAGTCCTAGGAGTGTTAAGAGATAAATATATGAGCTAGGGAATAGACAGTTGTGAAATACACAAGTATTGCAATGGAAACGAAATGAAATGATAAGAGCGACATATATAGGCTGGTGAGTACTTGGTATACATTAACTCTAAGTAAATCTCTCTAGTACAAGAGATAAGACAAAACCAAGATAACAAAATAGGGGTTGGTTCGTTGAATCGGGGGAGCGGACCAAACAGCGAGGTCAACGGTCCCATAGGATTAGGGAAGTCAGCCTTGTCCTTTCAAAGGAACCATCAACGCATTTGTTAAAAAAAAAGTTCAAATGTGTGGGAAACCTTATGGGACTTCACTGCTAAGGTCATCAGTCCGTAAGCTTGAACACTGCTTAACCTAAATTATCCTAAGGACAAAGACACATACAAATACCCGAGGGAGGACTCAAACCTCCACCGGGGCCAGCCGAACAGTCCATGACTGCAGTGCTCTAGACCGCTCGGTTAATCCCGCGCGGCAACACATTTATGTGAAGCGATTTACGGAAGTCACGGAAAACCTAAATCAGTATGGCTGGATGCGGTTTTGAACAATATATCCTCCTGAAAGTGAGTCCAGTGTGATAACTAATGCGTCACCTCGCTCGGCACAATAAGGGTCGGACTGAGAGTGTTCGGAACATACAGGAGCTACATATTTGACTGTAACGTTGCTTGAAGGACGGTATGACCAGCAGTGGATTTTAAATTACTAACTGTACAGCATATATATAGGGTATGGTGGGGTAAATCCGACCTAGTAATTTCTTTTGACTATGAAACGCATTTCCGAGGTTGGATCTTAACGTTATATACGTTAAATTATAGGTAATATAAAGGAGCAACGGTTGGCAGAACAGTTTTGCTATACCATCAATAGTTTTTGAAATGTCCATATTTTAAGAAACGTCCATTTTTATTCATTTGCAAAAATGGTGGGGTTAATCCGATCCCCTATTTGCTTGGCTGATTTTGCACAGAAATAGTTCTAAATGAACGGTGTTTTTGGAAAATAATTATAAGCAGTGATGTTTTTTACATAAATGAACAAAATGTATTCAAAAACATAACAATGTTTAGAGTAGTAAATGCACTGAAAGTTAAATGAATGTAAATTTTAATTGAAAAAAGATGATTTCATTGGACGGCGGTGCAACAGCAATGTCGATCTCGGAATGTTAAAATCACCAATGACAGCTCGTAAAGACATTATATAGTCTTGATTGCGTTTTGTCGTTTTTAGTTTGTAATTTCTTACTATTTTCATAAAAAAATAAACAAAAATTCACTTTGTTTCCATAAATAAATAATTCCATAGAAATAAACGATAAAAATTATGAGTTCGGATTTACCCCACCATGCCATTTTTCATTTAACACACATAGAAACAATTTACTCGAAATTTCCAACAAAAACGATACATTCACTGAATAGATTACTAAATGCACTACAAAATCACTAACCGTATTTTTGCGATCGTTTTATTTAATAAGCTAAATCTAGTGATGCTATTTGCTCAAAAATTAAATTGAAACAATCGAAAACACACTTTGTTTTTTGAGTGTCTAAATGTGAAATGCGGCAAAGCTGTCAAGGTGACATTCTCGTTATTTCGAAAGCTCTATATTGTATCACTAATGCGAAATCGCTTCTCTTTGCCGTTTCTCAAAAATAGAAGGCGGTCGACCTTACCCTAAACTAAAACTTAAGTCTTTAAATAGTATATTAAGAACAAATATGAAATGTAACTGGAATTTGGAGGCGAGAAGGATCCAGAGGATTATTGCAAAAATTCACTATTCTATAATGTAAAGTGGTTTCTACCAATACGTGCACCAGTTGGGGTATATAAAGGTTCGTACAGCGTGCGAGTAATGGAGCACGCGGTTCTCACAACCATGTGCTGCATTAACTCTTACTACATGTGTTCCGCTTCCTTTGCAGGCGGCATTTTCGCCTCCGCCCGGCGCCGGATTAGCGAAATTAAAACTGATTCAGTGCGGCGTGAGGTGACGGGCTGACGCTTTACGACTCGGCGCCGCTGGTGTTGCTGCCCAGGCGCAGCGGCGCGCCGTGAATCAGCGGCGCCGCAACCCGCCACCAGGAGGCAGCACCAGCGCCCACAGTGAGCGGCGGCAGCACAGCGGCCAGGGGCGGCGCACCCGTAAATTAGTTCATCGCGGGGGGCGCTTTATGGCGCGCGCCTCACTTAAACGCGCACGCGCTTTGCATTCGCAGCGCCGGATTTATTCGCGCAGCTCAAACCAACAAATATTATCACTGCGACGCGACATGACTGCAGAGTTTTTTCACTCTACGACACACAAAACTTTTACCCTAGCAGTAAACAACGGGAGCTGCTACTGTTCATCTGTAAGATCGTAATGCACTGAAAAATTACGAGGGGTGTTCGAGAAATAATGATTTTCTGAACGAATGCTGATTTTATTCTGAATTCCCCCATACATCATATTACCTCCCACTCATTTGGCTAAGAGAATCTTATTTCTGAAAATAAGCTCAGTTCATTGCGACAATCTTACACTACCTTGCCAGGAGGGCCTTATGCTCTTACGGTATCACTCTATCGGTCAATGTCGGAGTATCAACGTCTTGCTGCATTAATAATCACCCCGTCACCCAAGTGCTGCTTCCCACGCAGTACTTCCTTCTCTGGGCCAAACAGATGGGGAGATCTGGTCTTCAGGGCAGATGAGGATGATTTTCGAATAAAGATTTGTGAGGTCATCTAGGGGCTCAGATTTGTGTGAGGCCTTGCGATGTCATGAAGAAGGAGAAGTTTGTCTGTGTTGTTTTTGCAATGAACACATTGAATTCGTTTCTTCAGTATCCTGACAGTTGATCGTAGCATCTTGAGGGAGGAAGTCAAACAGGAGAACCCCTTTAGAGTCCTAGACGATCGTCACCCATGACTTTACTGGCTGTGATCCGCCTATCACCTCGATCGAGAGCGTGCGCGCGTTCCAGCATTGCAGGAGTCAAAGCTGTGAGCAGCCGGCCGGCACGCGCGAGATCTGACAGGTTTTGGGGATGTTGTTGCGACGGTGACAAACGCCTCGCCTAACGAATCGCCGTGCTTTTGTTCGCTGACAGGTCTCCGCAAAATCCTTTGAAAGGCTAGGAATATGTGCGATGCTCTGGTTTCCACCAAAAGAAACTGAATCACAGCTCTATGCTTGGAACGCACCTCCTTTATAGACGCGTGTCTGAAGACTATGTTAAAATTCGGCCTTTTTTTCCAAACTAAATTGGCCGATAGAAAATGTATTGCATTACTTATTGAATGACCCTCTTACGTTCCAGAGCACGTACTCTGTCTAAAGAAATGTCATCTAGCACTGTTACTGTCGTAGTGTGGAATGGAAAGGTGGTAAAGACACTGTACAGTCATCCGTAAGACTCCTTGATTATAACTGCCCCCACCAGTAACTGCCCACACCAGCCGCCCTCCAGTTCACTACCCAAACTTATCCTTTCGTCGCTGTTAATGTACACTAGGCATTATGGGTGGGTTCACTTGCGACAAATACATAAACCTGGTGTGTGGAGCTGCCTCAGAATGTTGGTGTAAAAATACTTAAATCTTGTCAATGGATGTGAGACTGAAAGCACAATGTGTTGACGTGGTCTACTGCTCGCTGACGAACACAAGGTCATGCGGTACGTATACCACGATGTAACCAAAAGCGGCCACAGCGCTCTGTAATAAGTACTTCAAGGCGATGCGCACGGACTTGTAATTAAGTAAACAACCATAAACTAGTTGCAAATTCTGTCAAAGTTACGAAATACAAGCACTGCGCTACAGCGTTTATTGCGTTACTCTATAAGCGACTATCCCAGAATTCGGAACTCGCTGCGGCTCACTTCGTTACCGTCGCTCGCCTACGCCACTAGCCCATCGCAATGGCCAGACGTAGGAAAAGAGGAAGAGGCAAGATTGCAGCCGCCGTCGAGTTCCTGCTAAAGGCAGTCGGGAGCAACGGTTGCGGCAGCAAGAAGAAGAAGAAGAAGCGGAAGCCCGTGGCACAGTTTCAGTGCTATAAGTGTCAGAAGATGGGACACATTGCCAGGACCTGTCGCGGCGCGGTAGCGTGTGTGAAGTGCGGGAAACCGAACGATACACGCAACGGCGACAACCCAAGGGGCACCGCGGCCGCGTACATATATTGCAGCAGCACGCATGCAGCAAATTCGGGCACCTGCGGCTACCTGAAGTCTTGGAAGCGACAGAAAGTGGTCACCACACATGAAGAGGTGACCTAATAAGACAAGGTGGACACCCAGCCCTCCTACTCAAGCAGTGGAAGCGGGCAGCACCACAGCAAAGACGACGATGGCGTGTAGCGTTGCGGAAAGCCAGCGATGACGCCATCGCCGCTCTAAAATCCGCCATGGTGGAAGAGAGGGCGGCCCTGAGGGCAGCACTCGACGAGATGCGTTGCGAGGTGACACAACTGAGGGTAGCCCTGTACCTCGTACTTCTAACGACACCTAAAGAGGCGACGACCGCCACCAATATGGGGGTGGACGCGGAAACGCAAACGAGCGTCTCCCTGGCCGATGCTGCAACGCAGGTTGCTACGTAGGTGGTCATGAAGTCGGGGACACCCGCCGCCAGCAAGAAGACGACCCTCTTGGAAACAGCCGCCCCTTCTGCGTCTGCAGATACGCACACGGTGGAAGACACGCCCATGGACACCGAGAGAGAAGAAGACGAGCCGTTCGAGTGCCTGCCCCTCCCCAACAAGAATTGTGTGAAGGAGGTACTCACCAAGATTGTAGACTCCCTACGCGACGGCAGCTATCCCCGCCATAGAAATCCGTACCACTTCAAGGAAACCGATATCCCTCCCTTCCCACACAAATCCTATTCCACTGGGGATATGAACCCCTAAACCAGAAGATCAAAGGGAGGGAACTCGTCCAGCGTGCGGATCTGGAGCTAATAAACTGTTACCCGATCTTCACCGACGCGGACTGGATGTACCTGACGGAACAAGCCAACCTGTGCATTAAACAGAACTCGCCGCCAGTGGACTGCTCCCGTCTGACCAAAAAAAGAGTTCGGTCAGCCAGGAAACAAGAAGAAGAAGAAGAAGAATAAGAAGCCGCCAGAGACATCTGGCAGTTAATTCTTTTTTCCAGATAACCTAGAAGCCCAACCAGAGCCAGAGGAACAGCTTCTCTCAGCTTAAACTCCTACGAGACCGGCCAAGGGTAAGGCCTGTCGCTTTAGCGTCCGCGTCAGCGTCGCTTCGGAACCCGGGACCCAGAACCAGTCGCAGTGTCACTCTCTAACTGCTACCCAGAGGCAAAAAAATCTGATTTCAGTATTTCGTGTACTTGTTGACCCAATTTAGAAATTTAAAATGTTACCATAATTCTGTCCCATACAGCAATTCATTCCAGACAGTAAGTGATATACGTACAACGTTTGGCTGAAATTCGTCGAGTGGTTTAGGAGGAGATGTGGAACATACATGTACACTAACGGAAAAAAACACCGCACCAAAAACTAATCAATGGAGAGTAATGAAATTTCGGGAATACATTTGTCTAGGTATCATATGTAAGTGATCCACCTTGCAAGGTCATACGTTAATGTAAGCCATTGCAAATATCAAATGCAGATACGTTAATAACCGGTGTAACCTCCAGAATGCTGAATGCAAACGTGCATGCATTATGTTGTATAGGAGCCGGATGTCAGTTTGTGGGATGGAGTTCCATGCCTATACCATTTGGCTCCTCCGTTCAGGGACGGTTAATGCTCTTTGTGGATGACACTGGAGTGGTCGTCCGGTGACATGTTCTCTATTGGTGAAAGATATGGTGATCGAGCAGACCAAGGACACATGTTGTCGTCTGAAGAGCACGTTGGGTTACAATAGCGTTATGTGAGCGACCATTATGCTGATGGGTAACATCCCCTACAATGCTGTTCATGAATATCAGCACAACAATTCAGATCACCAGATTGACGTACAAATTTGCAGCCAGAGTGCATGGGATAACCCGCAAGAGTGCTCCTGCTGTCACACGAAATCGCACCCTAGACTATAACCCCAACTGGCTTCCCCTTAACCAACATATGGTCATCACTGGCACATAGGCAGAATCAGCTTCCATCAAAAAATACAACACGAATCCACCCTGCCCACCAATGAGCTCTCGCTTGACACCACTAAATTCACAAATGGCGGTGGTTAATGCTCAGTGATATACACGCTACAGGACGTCTAGTTAGGAGCTCTTCTTGTATTAACCGGTTTGTGACAGCTTGTTGTGTCACTGTGGTTCCAACTGCCGCTCAAGCTGCTGCTGCCGCCAAAGCCATACACCGAACACGATGGTCTTCTCCCTCGGTAGTGCCACATGCCTGTCCGGAGCCCGATCTTCTTGCTAACGTACAATCTCGTGACAATCCCTGCCAGCAATGTACACTGGGTACATTTGTGCCCAGTCTTTCTGCAGTCTCGCAGAAGGAACATCCAGCTTCTCGTAGTCCTGTTACACGAGCTAGTAACAGCTCAGAGAGGTGATGACAATGATGTCTATGTCGTCTTAAAAGACATACTTGGCTGAAATTAACTCACAACGTCCAACCTCAAAGGTAGCTATCGCTCACGCCCGTTACAACGTGTATTTGACGCAAACCTGTCGCTACTAGCGCCATTCTTATGCGACTGGAGTGAAACTTTAATAGAAATCATCTTTCAGATGTAGAAACACACTTATAAACTTTCGTTTATGTCGCAAAATTCGTTCTTGGTGCTGTGATTATATATATAAATATAAATATATATATATGACATTTTTCCATTCCCAAGTTCAGATTGTCTGATGTGCTTGACATAGCCGCGCACGTTCCGAAAGACTACCACCAACGTGTTTCAGATTCCGATATCAGAAACTCGTCACATAGCACATTCAGGGGGCCATTGACCGTCCGTATGACCGCTGTAGATGAGGCGCAGGTTTCTAAGCTACAGCGCGAGTTTAGGCAGAGGGTAGAACAGTAAAGAGGAGTGCCCCTCAGTGCTCGATACACGAAATGCTGGATGTGACTCAGATAGTTTCTCTGATAGCCTTTTAGACTATTGAAGCCGTACAATGCGGAATTAGTCACTCTTACGAAGTTATATTGTCCAATCACATTAATGTTACCACAATTCAAAAAATTGAATAACCACCTTGGCATCGCTGATCGCTGCGACACACGCAGATAGTCAGTGAGGTTCTGAGGTACGACAGGGATGTGGAGACACGCCGACACCACTGTCCTGGCCAGCTGCGTCAGGTTTCTCAGTTGAAGGTCCATGGCGCAATCAGGCGGTCCCAAAGATTCTCGATTGGGTTTACATACGGGGTGTTTGGTGGACAGAGGATCTGAAAGGGCCACCTGTCTCCATTCAGTAGATGTCCAGTTGTAGTATTATCGTGAAAATTCCAGCCTTCGTGCCGATGAGCAGCAGTCAACAGCTTGCTGTGGAAGCCAGTAAGCCGCAAAGTTCGCTGAGGAGGTCCAATTTGCAGCCTCATTGGTTCATAAGGGCGGTCAGCGGTTGCAGGTCTGTTCGCTCGTACACATCTCCGCAGCCGTGGTTCGTCTTTATTATTTGTGGCCAATGGTGCATCACATTTGCCTCGGCGCCGGTTTTGGATAGCCCCATTTTGCCGTGCGCGGTATACTTTAACCACGTCGATACGCGAACACTTTACAAGCTTAACGGTTTCGAAAATGCTTCTACACTTGGCCCAAAACCAATGACCATGCCCTTTTAAATGTCAGATAAATCGCTGTGTCCGCATTACGCCGACTGTACTATTTTCCGTGTCCCCCTCGACACGCTTTATATACCCTCAACTGCTGGTACTGTCACGTGTCGTTTGTGAGTGGATATTGCACTTTGATGTCGAACATAGACGGTGGTCAGGTAAATACGACTTGACCGTGTAAAATTCCTTGTTACTCTTCAGAAGACAGCGGTTCGTCTCAATACTTCCATTGACCCAACTACAAAAACCGGGCCTCACGCTCAACTCAAGAACACCGTCAACAATTTCCACAATCACTTTTCCAGAGTTACTAACGTAATTGTTTGTTTCTTTTTTCTAGCTGCCGAGGAATTTTGATAGACGTACGTTATTTTTGTAAGCGTTTGAAACAAGACTTACGTCACGAACCCAACGAGTTTTTCTCCACTTCCTATTGGTATTTTGGCAATTACAACCTTCAGACAGATTCCCGCACAAGTTCGTCGATCTTGTGGTGTTGACTGCAATCTAATTGGAAACAGTTAGCGAAAGGTCTCTTCACGCCCCACGCCCAGGCGATTTCATCGGAAGTTTTTCTCATGTTCATAAATCATATTTCCTTTCCTGGTTTCGTCCACCCCTGGTAGCGAAGTGGTCAGCGCGACGGAATGTCATACCTAACGGCCCGGCTTCGATTCAAGGGTGGGTCAGGGATTTTCTCTGCTCAAGGACGGGGTGTTGTGTTGTCCTTACCATCATAATTTCATCCCCATCGACACACTAGTCGCCGAAGTGGAGTCAACTCGAACGACTTGCATCAATCGAATGATCTACCCGACGGGAGGCCCTAGCCACATGGTATTTCCATTTATTTTCTGGTTTCTTCCGGCTTTCAAGTGTGATATAAGAACGACACTGAACGTGTTCAGAAGGAATCTGGTCAGGATCGGCATCCTCTAGGAGCTGATAAATTCGGTGGCATACATTTTCTTGAGCAAGAACACAGTTTATTCCTTGTTCACAATACAAATGAACCCGGACACGTTGGTTTGTAAAGCCTCTACCAGTCATTGCGGCCACGAAAACGAATAGAAGTTAGCTGAAAGTGGCCACACATGTGCCTCTCACACTTCCTATTGGCTACCGAGAACTGGTACGTAAAAGACATGTGAGCAGATCACATTGCACAGAAACAAACAACGTTTGCTGGAGCGACAATCCAACTCGGCACGCAGACCACAATCAATTGTACTTGACCAATAAAAGAAGGAAAATTTATAAATAAAATAAAATATTTCAAATAGCGATCAGACTGGCTAGACGACTAATCAAGACGGCCCTTTTCTCATTAGAATTCGAATCTGAACTAAAATCCATAATTTTGGCCGTTGCTGCACCAATGCATATCGCAATATTTGATTTAAATTTTAAGTTTATTTAAATTCAGTTACTAAATAGTAAAATAGATTTCGCTAAGAGCTCATTAGAAGACGTTACAGGATAATCATGCAGGTAATACAGCCCAAGTTTAATAATACATTTAGTGTTATAATAAAAGTTTTATAACAATAACAGCATTGATTTCATTGGAACGAGAACAATTTCCCAATAATGTATAAAATCCCAGAGAATCATGAAAAGGTGAGAGTCTTCCATTATCATGCATTCATTTGGGACTATTGTAAATCAAATAACGTCTTGGACTTAAGGGCCCGATAATGTTGAACGCTATGATGACTGCACCTTGATCATTTCGACAAACAACAAAGCTTCCTTGTCAACCACGTCGTACAGACAGTCAGTCTCATTCATCATGAGTGACACACGCAGGCAAAGGTTTCATGCAAATCATACGAAAATGGAATGTTACACGATCGTTATGAATGTATACATTGTAACCATATTTACTTCGTTAGTGAAAAGATCAAATAAAACAGCAACGTACTCCATAAAATTTCTTATTTTTGTCCCGTTCACTCGGCTACACCATTTAATATTTTAAATTTTGTAACTACAAATGCCTAAATTCACCAAACGACACAAAATTTAAACCATTAAGTTTGTTTAGGTCAGTGTTTGTTTAATATGTTTGTTACTGGCAATCGAGTTTTCAAAACGAGCTGCTGATGCATCAATAATATTCTTCTCAAGAATCTTTATGGCTAACAAGTTCTTTTCTTGGAAAAGTGCCTGTCGCCACTATATACTGCACAATATATATCAAAAATGGTTCAAATGGCTCTGAGCACTATGGGACTTAATTTCTGTGGTCATCAGTCCCCTAGAACTTAGAACTACTTAAACCTAACTAACCTAAGGACATCACACACATCCATGCCCGAGGCAGGATTCGAACCTGCGACCGCAGCGAATATATTTCAGTATAATGTACTTTAGACATTACTTCGTATGCCTTTCCCTATAACTGCAGTCTGCTGCATAGCAAACTGAAGGCATAGGAGCCGTACTCTGTGACGTAAGAAATATATGTTATCTCCCGAAGAAAGTATACCACTTCATCACCGTCTTAGACTTTTGCATACGGCCATAAATTGCTTGTCATCGATTCGTTGGGTCAGGAGAACTTCAGTAGAAAACTCCTCGCGCTGTTCTACGTTGCCTCCGTATGTGTCCCTATCTCCCCAAGTGCCAGAAAGTCGCCTCTTCTTCTACCCTCTCCATTTCGCTCACAAGTTTAAGTGAGTACGTATCTGATACGAAGGAAAATACATCTTTGTCAACGCTTTGTTGCTAACATACCAGTACCATACCTGCGACTCTAAAAATATGTTGCACAAGATCTTCTTCGTCAGATAATTTTAAAGGCCTGTGTGTGGGTGTGTGTGTGTGTGTGTGTTCGTGTGTGTGTGTGTGTGCTATGGTTTGGCTACGAACTGAAGCCTACTCGTCTCTAAAGGCAACGACAGTGTTGCCTAGATTAACATCAACACCCAACGAACGAATCCCTACCAATAGCGTCTCATGGGCTTGGAGAGATTTAAGATATTAATCGGAACATAATTTAGGTGAATAGGTTTTAAGAACGTTTGGTGGTTCTTGGCAGATAAAAACTGTGTGCCATACAGGGAGTCGAGCCTTCCCATTACTGTCACACATTTCCAGCTATAATGGCTTAATGACAACGAGGAGATGGAACGTGCCTCAGTTCTAGAATGAAGAAGCCTGTGCTGCGACTCAGTCCGACATGAGCCTTACTTAAGAAACGTTGGGAAACCAGAGCCTGGGCCACCTAATAAGGGTTGTTAATCCTTGCGAGAGGAAGTGAAAGAGCATCAGCACTGCTGTACTTGTAGATTGGCATGATCCGCTACCACTTATTCTGCGTTTAAAGTTTCGTTAAATCCATTGTACTTAATTGGAGACCACCTTTCACAAGTAGTTCCTTCTAGGATCATAAGAGTCGATTCTTTCCAAATCAGTTGGACCAGTGATCTTTCTGGACTGTTAATACTAACTCATCCTCGTGTACACAACCCTCACTATAGGTAGTATTTTATTTATTTGTTCCTACAAATGTGGTTCTGTCTAATGTTTTAGTAATCGACGGTATTTTCACCTCAGCTTTATACTGTGGTGACAAAAGTAATGGCATAGCGATATGTACACACAGAACGCAGTAGTACACATAGTATAACAGGGCCCTGCATTGGCGGAGTTGTCATTTATACTTAGGTGATTCATGCGAAAA
This sequence comes from Schistocerca piceifrons, assembly GCF_021461385.2. Classification (NCBI taxonomy): domain Eukaryota; kingdom Metazoa; phylum Arthropoda; class Insecta; order Orthoptera; family Acrididae; genus Schistocerca; species Schistocerca piceifrons. The sequence continues at coordinate 601,764,741 of NC_060138.1, forward strand.
GATTCCGACGTGATTACGGCTACACGAGGGAATTAACATACTTTATGCACGGAGTGTTAGTTGGAGCTAGATTGCGGAAATCGTAACGGAATTCAGTATTTCGAGATGTACAGTGTCAACAATGTGCAGAAAATACCAAATTTTACGTATTACCTCTCACGAGAGAGAACGCAGCAGCCAGGGGTCTTCACTTAATGACCGAGAGCAGCGGCATTTGCGAAGAAATGTCAGTACTTGCAGACAAGCAACACTGCTTCAGATAATCACAGGAATCACTGTGGAACCTACGACTGATTTATCCATTGGGACAGAATTACGAAATTTGGCAGTAATTGGCTACAGCAAGCAGACGACCGACGCAAGTGCCTTTGCTACCAACATGATATCACTTGCTGTGCCTCTCCTGGGCTAGTGACCATTTAGGTTGGACCCTAGATGACTAGAAAACCGTGACCTGGTGAGATGAATCAAAATTGCAGTTGGTAAGAACTAATGTTAGGTTTCGAGTGTGGAGCAGACCTCACGAAGCCATAGACCTAGATTGTCAACAAGGCATTGTGTAAGCTGGTGGTGGATCCATAATGGTTGGACTGGCTAACGAGACCATTTGGAGCCATTCATCGACTTTATGTTCCAGAACAATGATGTCATGTCAGCGGGCCACCATTGTTCACCACTTGTCTGACGAACATTCTGGAAAATTCGAGGGAATGACTTGTTCACTCAGATCGCCCGACATGAATCCCATCGAACATCTATGAGACATAATCGAGAGTTCAGTGCCTGCACAGAATCCTCCGCTGGCAAATCTTTCGAAATTGTGGACGGCTACAGAGGCAGCAGCGGACTTCAAGCGACTTGTTGAATCCATGCCAGGTTGTGTTGCAGCACTACACTAGGAATAAGGTGGTCCGGAACCATAGTCGGAGGTGGCCCATAACTTTGGTCACCGCAGTGTAAATGTTCGTTTGCCACTAGGGGTCCCCTTTTCTGAATGTTTATTTGTCATTCAACACCTGCAGTTTGGCACAGGAATATCGTTACCAAAGTATGGACTCAGATTTTTGTCTTCTCATATAATTTCTACCCTGAATGCACTACATTGTGCTCACTGCATCCATTACTTTGTATTATTTCATTGGCGTATCCTTTTGTCCCTCCGATTCAGTATTATTATAAAGTCCTCACGTATCTCGGCTGTCTCTCCAGATGTATTTTCTATCGATTTCCGTCTGATATTTACAATTTAGGTTTTGGATTTTGTAAACTGTTCTCAGTACACAGTTTATGTGGCGTTCAACGTCAGAAAGCGTCGAGCTGTTTTTCATCACCAACAAAATGCACTACTCAGAGCGTTCACAAATATATGTACTACTAGATTGGGTTTAATGATATGTCTCGTTTGGGGCAGCAAAGCGCATGCTATAATCGGTACAGAAGCAGCTACCCTGCTTAGTGCTAGGAGTAGCACCGCGCCATCCCGTACACTACCTCCGGCACGTATGTTGCTGCTTGAAATTGGTAACTGCGTTAGTTATGTTCGAAGGACTTACAGGAATACAGCCCGGTGACGCCATCGACAGCCACCGACATTTCGACAAAAACGCACCCTGCCATTTTCAAGGTACAGTATAACTGCAGCAAATAACTACTGTACAACTAAATCTTAAATTTTGGTTTGAAGGTTTGAAGAGAAACCCGGATCGATCACACACACACACACACACACACACACACACACACACACACACACTAAAAACAACAGCGTCATCAGAAACCCAACATAACCAATGTCAAAACTTTTCGATGGTGATTGCTTTTTTGACAAGTGAGAAAGCAGGATTCCATGCAGAATTTAAGTGAAAAACACCATCTCTGTTTACAAAGCCATTTGCTAATTTAATTTCAGCTGCTTCCTTAAACACTAACCCAATAGCTGGAAGTGCTTCCCAGAATCTCCGCATTGTATCATTCCGTAGCATGAGCGGTGTGAAGACAAGAATCTGCAGTGACGGATTTGCTCGGTTGTTGGAAATGGGTGTGACTCTTATACTCAGTACACCGGTCCGCCAGAGTCCTGCTGGTTTGGCTAATATATGACATGTCGCAACTGTAGGGAATACGGTAGACATGGACTTCAGCGGACTAAGATCATGCCTTACGGAATGGAAGACGATCCTTATCTTATATCTTAGATCTTAGTCGAAAAACACATCTAAAAATTCCACAAAATTCTACCGAGCCTGTTCGAAATGCTCCCTTCGTAAGGCAAAAAGGCCGTACACTTTGTTGCCATGTGGTGCACAGTTGGTCGATAGCCCAACGCACGTCTCTTCAGTATTTCACTATAACCATTCTCACGCAAGGTGATACCGAGATAGATTAACTCAGCTGATAGTCTGAGCTTCCGTAAGGAATGATAATGGTCTGGGGGTTGTCTGCCGTATTCCTTCAGTTGTGGCATGTCATATATTGGTCACACTATCAGCACTGTGGAGGAATGATGAGCTGAGTAGAAGCATTAGACAGCCGAGCAAGCCCGCCATTGATGAACGTTGTTTCGGCACCGGTCGTCCTATGGAATATAACAACACAGAAACTCTGGCAAGCACTTCCAGCTGTTGGGATAGTGTTACTAAGGAAGCAATTGAAATTAACTTAGGAACTAATGTAATGAATACAGACGGTGGTTTGTTTGTTTGCGTGTGTATGTGTGCGAGAGAAAGAGAGAGAGAGAGAGAGAGAGAGAGAGAGAGAGAGAGAGAGAGAGAGAGCCGTGCTGCGGCTCGTGTTGGTGATGTTTGTAGGTTTCCACCCTCTGTTAGAGGCCAGACGGTATGGTTTAGTTGGCATGGTTGCGGTTGTGTGTCTTCTTCTCGTGCTGACTGGCGCCACTCGGTTTCGCAAGCGTTGACTGTCCGTTAGTGGCAGCAGCGGTGGTTATCGATAAGTAGTAACTGTTGCCTTAACTTGGGGCAACGTCGTTGTTTTTCCGGACCGTGTGAGTGGGCCAGTTTGATTGGGTATTCAGGAGGAGCCAGGTCCACGCAGTGCCACGACGCGCCAGGACCGCTGGCGGCACACATGGACTGCCGGACGGATGGGTTGTGGTCAAGAGGGTGCACGACCTCGTCGTAAACCGGATCGAGCAAGCTTTAAGATGAGTGCATTTCAATCCAACTAGAGGAACCTCCACCATTGTAATTTCTCGCGATTCTCCAGTGACTTGGGTTCGTGTTGCTCCTTGTAGTGTCGCCGAGGCTAAGAGCAGCGAGTGGATGCTTGGGGAAGGCGGATCTGACTAGCTTTCCTCGACTTCTTATCACTGTTTACTGCGTTCAACTTATTACAATTTTTTAAGTTCAACCAGCGGTAATTTTTCTTGCCTCGTAGCCGCTAATGCCCCAGTTACCTTACCTGGGGGTTAGCGTATGTAACGGCAGTGTACGTTTCCCCGCTTGCCGCTGCTGTTCTGTGAGGCGTGTAGTTTTGACAGCTTTCTTGACTGTAGGCCGGTTGGTGATTTTTCTATTCTGGTGGTAATGATACGTTTCTCGTTCCAGGCCCTCTAAAGCACTGTATTCTGGGGATTTAGTGCAGACCGCCGGTTCCGGATTTGGCGTATTTTTCCATCGTTGCATTTGATTTATTGGACGTCAGGTACCTTCAGCAAGATTATTATTAGTCTTTCGTTAGACTGCTACTACACTGAGTTACCACCTTGTGAAGTGAATGCAACTCTTGGCTGCCTATGTCATCGCTTGCGAAAGTGTTTGTTGCCGGACCTTCTCAGAGGTCGATTCCTGGAGCACTGTCTTTGGCCCCTTGATTCTTGTAAGATGTGTGTGTTCTAAAAGGAGGTCTGATGGTAAGTAGTTCAGTGTAACGCTCCTCCAGTCCACGCCTTCTATGGGGATAATCTGCCTCAGTGCCTTTTAAGGAACTTACGTACCGGCCCTTGCGTTTTATTATTGTATTATTTATTACAAGATCTTGTAATGCCAACATTAAAGGTTATATATGTGTAGTTTATAGATCTGGTCGCCTTCTGGAATAAATATAGCAGTGTAGCGTTCAGTGCATGTTAAGGGTTGTGTTACAAAGTTTACTATCAGCTTATTTCACCGATTTGGTTATCAGTTGCTTGTTTTTCTTTTTTTTTAGTTAACCTTTGCTATTGTATTTTCTGTTCTACAGCCGGTTCCTGGCGTGTAAGGCCTTCAGCCGTGATTGTGGTCATTTGCCTTAAAATTCTAATTTGGTATTAGTATTTTAGCAGTAAGCCTTAGAACCTCATTTACTGCCATTCCTGGCGTCTGGTGCCTTCTGCTGTGTTTGTGGCCACTTACCTTTAATATTTCAATACCTGTAAGTTGTAAATCGCAGCGTGTTCTTAAAAAATTCTTAATGTATTGCCATTCCTGACGTGTAAGGCCTTCTGGACAGATCACAGTGGCTTGATTTAATGGTGGTTGGCTAAATTGGCTAAATTGTAATTCACAGAAAACGCTATTATTTACACAGTTGTTTATTCCTTCATTAATAACGTGTGATATTATTATTTATGCTTGAGTTTGGAATTACTGGGTTGGCTCTGGCTCTGAGCTTTATGGGACTTAACTCCTAAGGTCATCAGTCCCCTAGAACTTAGAACTACTTAAACCTAACTAACCTAAGGACATCACACACATCCATGCAGGATTCGAACCTGCGACCGTAGCGGTCGCGCGGTTCCAGACTGTAGCACCTTTAACCGCTTGGCCACCCCGGCCAATTACTGGTTTCAAATATATTGTGTGCAACTGTAAAAGGCAACCAATAGTAACTGATTACGGCCCCGTCCACAATAGTTACCGAATCCTGACCTCTCTTGACCACCAGGTCTCGTGTGTGCGTGTGCGTGTGTGTGTGTGTGTGTGTGTGTGTGTGTGTGTGTGTTATTTTTCCCGATTTTCTGCACAAACCGAGGTTTTAAATTCCCTTGCACAGTGCTTGCTGCAGTTACACATTGAAAATGGTAGAATTTCTCCTGCCGAAATATCGGCAGTCGTCGACGACTTCACCCGACTGAGTTCTCGTAAGTTATTGGAACACCGCACACGCTGTGAGGAACTCAGGTCTCACATTGTGTTAGTCATCTTCTTAGATTTTCTCGACATCACTCTATGACAACAAATTTGCTACAGCCATGTGGAAAATTCACTGAGTCACTGCTGGTGTACATGTTGTTCTTCGTGTTTTGTTGTCCTCGTTAATATATGAATTAAGCGGAACATTTTATAAGTAAAAACAAGAACCGTTGTATTGAAATGACTCGTAAAATTGCTCTTTAAAAAGAATTTTGTTTGCAACGAGGGGTAAACTGGTGTTTTTCGTCGAAGTTTGGTGTTGCTTAAAACACGTAGTGAGCAGTATCTGTTTAGAGTAAATCCGTTTCCGGATTGCTGAAAAAAATTTCTAATATCTACCAAAACATCAGAAGAAATGCGGCCATCGACACTTAGGTGATCTCTGCTACGTAATGAAGCTATTCAGGACACACTTCTATTTATTGGATGCCACTAGACCCCGTTGTCGTATCGCTATTACGTTTCCCAGGAGCTTATATCGTCTTATTACGAGAGGTAGACAAAAAGGCAGAGCTCACGACATTTGATGTTAGTTCTACTCTACTTGTTCACTTTATAATACGACACATTTCTCCAAACGATAGATAACTAGGCGGAGAATATGGTAGTAGCAACTGTGTTTTGGGTCTCCCTGAAATGTTACATGTGCAGAATCCCCTCCTCGTCACTCTTAAAATGCCTGCCTCGTAACGGTTTCATCACCCTGGAAAAGAGGGAGTGCCGTATAAGCGTAATACGGAGTGACACAAAATATCATTATCCGAAGAACGAATGTGTGACAGTTCCGTGCAAAACGAGCTGGCGCGTTCTATCAGCTTGTTAGAGTTTCAGTATTTCGTTTACCACTTGACTCAGTTACATAACAACAATTATTACTGTTACTAAATTTATTGATGTGGTGTCACCGCCAGACACCACACTTGCTAGGTGGTAGTTTAAATCGGCCGCGTTCCGCTAGTATACGACGGACCAGCGTGTCGCCACTGTCAGTAATTGCAGACCGAGCGCCGCAACACGGCAGGTCTAGAGAGACTTACTAGCACTCGCCCCAGTTGTACAGCCGACTTTGCTAGGAAAGGTTCACTGAGACGATAGTTAGCATAGCCTTCAGCTAAGTCAATTGCTACGACCTAGCAAGGCGCCAATTATCCTTTGCTATGTATCTAATGAAGCATGTACAGTAACAAGACCAATGTTCACCAATTGTGGATTAAAGTTAAGTATTCCAGCAGCTACGTACTTTTCTTTATAGCATTCATTACGTATCCTGTTTCAGACCTCACGCCAGCCTGCGTGAGTTTAAGCGCGTGCCTTTCGGTTACCCGTCACTGTGGATTGGCTGTCTTGCCAGTCCACAACAATTGAAATATTTATCGTTCATCTAAACATGTCACTGAGCCTCAGTTCATTTAAGGATCATGTGTTAAAATTCGTATTGGAACACGATTTAGGTTAGGAAATGATTAACAAAAGTTAAGTAGAATGTTAACATAGATTAACATTAAATGGTCCTGTTCTCTTACAAACTAAAAAATTCACACATGAGACAGTTGGCTGCGATGATGATTATCAATTAGTCATGATATTTTTCCGACGCTGAGGTGTATTAGTAGCATTTGCCTCTCGCTGACACACGGCTGTATAAGTAGTTGGCGACATCAACGAGACTTTTAGCGACAACGTTATTCCAACCATCGCGCTTCTTTCGGGCCAAAATATAGAGCCATTCCATCAAGTTTCGTCATAAAAACTTTGGCGTGCTTGGAAGCGCCAAACTTGCCCGCTCAGTTCCGGTGTTGCCGTCGTTTTCCGTACCCTGCCCTCCAACGACCCGAGAAGTATGTGATTCCTATACCGCTCTAACCAGTCTCTCACAGACAGACCTCACTGCTTGATAAATGCGAAGATAGAACTAACATTTGCTAAGAAACACTTTTCAATTGCTACGGAACCATCGACAACTATTGCGAAACATCCGACCAATGATAGTCAGAGGAAATGTAGATGACAGGACTGCAGTTAAGCCTTTGCATGAACTCTGTGTATGCATTCCCGACAGTTCATCCAAAGCCGTGTACGACGAAGGTAGTTGTGGAACCGATTAGTGCGACATTCCGTGTGGTACGGAAACATGTCTGAGAGACCTCATTTGAGCACTTATATTCGTGGACGAGCAGTTGGTAAGCCCAAAGCGTCACCACAGTCGCTGCAGTATCGGATATGTCCAAAAGTGTCATCTCGTTATTGAAAAGGACCGCTCAAGGTGAAAATGCTATGTCGGTTACCATAGACGGACCACCAAACGTCAAGAGGATCCACACGCGGACTCTGTGGCGAAAAGTAACAGATATTTCACTCCTAACCAGACGGCTACAGAACCATTCCTCAGGGAATAAACCGGGCTGTTTTGTATGCTCGGAGGCCTGTGAAATGCACCTTCTTCCGCCAAGCTATCGACGAGGACGTATTCTTTGGCGTAGGGAACGTGTTGGTTGGAATTAGCAACAGTTCCTCAGAGTGATGTTCTCCGACGAACTGTGCCGGCCGGTGTGGCCGAGCTGTTGTAGGCGCTTCAGTCTGGAACCGCACGACCGCTACGGTCGCAGGTTCGAATCCTGCCTCGGGCATGGATGTGTGTGATGTCGTTAGGTTAGTTAGGTTTAAGTAGTTCTAAGTTCTAGGGAACTGATGACCACAGTAGTTGAGTCCCATAGTGCTCAGAGCCCTTTGAACCATTTTTTGTTGTTCTTAGCATATGTTAGTTTAAGTAGTGTGTATGTCTAGGCACCGATAACCTCAGCAGTTTTGTCCCTTGGAATTCACACACATTTGAACATTTTCTGAGGACATGACTTCCTGTTTATGTACAACGACTCCCGCTCACAAAGGACCGCTGTTGTGTCGAACTTAGTGGAAAATGAAGATATTGAACATATGATATGGCCTACATATTCCGGAACCTAAACCATTTAGAGCCTGCCTCGAATGCTCTTCACAGACGTGTGTCTCAACGAACACCCCATACCCAAAACGTGCAAGATTTGAAAAATGCCTTGAATGGAGAATGGGGCAATATCCTCCAAGGCATCATCAACAGTTTCGTCACCAGCATGAATAATAGGTGCAAAATCTTGATTAGTGTCCGAGGATGGCATATGCCTTACTGAGAGTCCAGTTCGACATTTATGTTGGGAATTGACATGTATCATACATGAATGTTATTAATGACATCTATCGTTCTTTCCCATGTCGTGAAATCTCTGCCTTTTTTGTTATAAATACCAGAAAACCAGAAAAAATGAAACAACTTTTTATGCATAGTGACTTACACTCTTAAGCATATTTGTGTTATATCTACACCTATGAGTCCTTGACTCCTAAACATTTCCGACTTAAATGCCTGACAGAGGATTCATCAAACTAGATTCAGATTATTCCTCTACCATTCCACTCTAGAACTGCACATGAGTAGCAGAACAGATCTCGTGCCGCCTCACTCCGCACTATTTCCAAATTTATTTAAGATAGCGGATCCAATATGTCGGCATAGACGTGGCAACATCGCACTGACATCATGACAGATGGTTCAAATTTTGGCGGGAAAATAGGTTACTTGGGCTAAATACTCTAACCTAGCACTAACCTCCTCCCCTCACCTCCCACCTCCCTCACTCCCTCCTCACCCCCTCCCCTTTTCTCGCCACAGCCACCCTCCCTTCCACTTCCCTTCCATATCTGGAAATCAGTGGGAAAAGGACTCAGTCTCTGCTGGGCTGCTGGACAGGACAGATGTAAGTATTTTGTATGCATTGTGGTATGTTGTTCTCCTGAACAATTTGAGTTGTCATTGATCGAGCACTAAACAGTAGCTGTGTGAGGGTTCTATTCCGATGCCAGCGGCCGCCACTTTGAATTCCTGCCGATGGTGCCTCCGGCGACTCCAATGACTGAGAGGGCACTCTGGGATCGGTCGTGTCGGTACTGCAGGCAGTGTAAGGGCAGAACCTTCCAGAGTGGGACGACAGAAATTTCACGCTGCGACAGAGACGGCTGAGGAAGAGTGGCTGCAGTCTTTGCCTTGGTGATCCGCTGGACTGGTCAGGACACATGGTTGGTCAACGGTAGGTTCCAAGCTGTTGTTGGTTCTAGTGGACATGAATAGTTTTATGAAGTCCGCTGGAAACGCTGCATACCGCCATTCCCCGAAAAGTGGACTCTGAGTGACGTTAAACAACCACATAAAAAAAGGTGATGTTGGTCAAGATTGATGTTTCCAACAGTTAGGCTATGTGGATTCGTGTGGCCATACACTTCGTAAAAGAGTATTTGCTGCTCACACGATTGGGTGACTGGGTTGTAGTGAAGTTCATTACTTGTGCACATCGCGATAGTTTTATCGGGGCAAAGTAGTTTTCGATGCGGGTGTTTACCTTGACAAGATCCATATTTATTACATTATGTTGAGTGCTGTGTATTGTTGTTGGAAAGGTGGTGTTCACATTTCGGAAAGAGGGCTGTATATGGGTAATGTTAACGTGTGAGGTATCAATTCAAAGTATTAATGGACTTGTCTGTTGTGTAAGGATTACTTGTGCCACTTTAATATTATTTATTCTGGAATGCAGGACACTGAACTCAGTGCGTAAATTTAAATCATTCTTATTGATTTCTAATGAAACCTCTGCAAATTCTATTGTTGTGACTTGGCAAGACAGCCAAGCCATTACGAGGAGAAGCCGAAAGGCACGCGTTAAAGCTCACGCAGGCTGGCATGAGGTCTGGAACAGGACACGGAAATGAACTAGCAAAAACAGGACGTAGCTGTGGAATACTTAACTCTAATCCATAATTGGTGAACATCGGTCTGACGGTACATGCATCAGAAGAAAAATAGCAAATGATAATGGCGCCTTGCAAGGTCGTAGCAAATGACGTAGCTGAAAGCTATGCTAACTATCGTCTCGGCAAATGAGAGCGTAATGTGTCAGTGAACCGTCGCTAGCAAAGTCTGCTGTACAACTGGGGCGAGTGCTAGGAAATCTCTCTAGAGCTGCCGTGTGGCGGCGCTCGGTCTGCAATCACTGATAGTGGCGACACGCGGGTCCGACGTATACTAGCGGACCGCGGCCGATTTAAAGGCTAGCACCTAGCAAGTGTGGTGTCTGGCAGTGACACCACATCTGTCTGCCATGTTGGGTAATTTGATTTGTTCCTTACGTAAAAATTATTTGTGTGTGCTTTGAAATTGTTTATATTAAATGTAGGAAGGTTAACCTAGTACATAATTTGAAAGTTGTTTTGGTTGATTTCAAGTACGCTTATGTCATACTGATTTCCTGTAAACTGACAGTGAGGTTTGTGCGATTTCCATCTGCCATGTTAGTTAATAGTATTCCTTCATTACGTAAAGATCATCCGTTTTCCCTGTTAAAACTGTTTATTCTCAATGCAGGAAGGTGAACTCCATGTATAACTGGGAAGTCGTTTAGGCTATTTATAACTATGTTTACGTCATGCTGGCTCATTATCTGCTGTTTTAATATGAGTTGTTTCTTAAGAGTGAATGGGGGATTAAAGTTTAAATTTAAATTTTCCCTGCTCATTGATCGTAAAAGCTATGTTAAAAAAAAACTGAAGAAACATAGTTTGATAGATTAGTTTTATTGATTTTCTTGTAAAGTTAACTTGGGGGGGGGGGTTCACCTATTGAGTTTTCTGCTTAAATATCTGTATGTAATAAATACTTTCTTCATTGGAATGTTATTACGTGTGCCTGTAAATCCCAGCACCAGAACTCCATTACTACGTCACAAGCTCCATTCAGTGTGTTCACCTAGAAGTCCTGAGTCCAACTGACCTACTTCACACCACCACCAGAGGGATCTGTTTCCTCTCCCCTCTCAACTCCCATCCTGTAACGTAATCCAAGAAGACCGTCCAGGAAAAAATGGCTGGAAATTCACTGTGCTGAGCTTCCTAAGACGATAGATGTAATTGTTTACCGTATACTATGAGTTGAATGGATGAGACGCCTGTGCCGGAGAAGGAGGAGTTTAACAGGTATCTTACCCCTAATCATGCAACTGAGGACACTGTCCACATCCATCTGCAAGATGCTTGGAAAGCAATGATGCTTGGTGAATGTATAAATAAGACGAATACACTTTATCAAGCAATGAAGATGCACTGGGATGTCATTATGTAAGCCTGTAAACCCTAGTAGCACCACCCTATTGCGATGTAGCATCATTGGTAGCAGAACGTGGTCGTGATGGATTGTGGGTGGCGACCGTAATTGGATTCAGTATGGTTAAAAATCGTACTTCCCAGTTTTGGACTGATATTTTGCCGCTCGAAATCTCTTTAGGTCATTACTGTTGCCATTGTGTTTCAGCATGGCTGCAAGGGAGGTGCTCAGTGTCAATGAATTGCGGAAAGAGGAAATTGCCTATGAGTTGTCTGCTAGGGGTTGTGACGCTGATGGGACTGTGGCCTAGTTAGCGCAGTGGCTGAAAGAGACAGTCGATTGGCCTCTCACCCCACTGGACTTAATAGCTGGCCCAGGTGAGTGGCGCCATTGCCAGCATTCAGCGTGCGTTGGTGCCCTTCTTTAAAACTGGAGAGCCTACAGATTAGTAGAATCAGAAAACATGTGGTGCACTATGCTAACATAGTTCAGTATGTACGCAGTGTCGTGCCCACTGATGTGTGCTGCGAACAGTTGCAGGACTCCGTTAAGAGAATAGTTGCGAGAATGCAGGGGCTAAGTGGTTGTGATAGTGATACTGAGACAGCCACGGTAGCTTTGCCAACAGAGAGGGGAGGGGTAGTGACCATATTAGCAAGGAATCCTGTGTTCCCTTTTGTTAATTGTTTGCTGAACTAATCACCCCACTAGAGGGAATGATGCGACTAGGAGGAGTATCATCAGCAGTATTTCGTGAGGATGGGAGCGGTGCCTGTACTTTTTGTTAGAATCCCTGGATCATGGGGAGATGTTTGGCTGAAGTGATGTGCAGCTACACACATGAAAAAGGTTTTGCATCACCTCAGTTCCGAGAGTTCTGGAACCCGTACAGAAAGCTGCAATACAGATCAACATAAACATCATTTCCGCCGATTTATTGCTGTTGTCCCACCATACAATAAGATCTTCAGAGGTCCTCTTACATTGGTGCATGCCTGTATTCGTCAGGGCATACTATCCAGAAGTTCATTAAGGCACTGTTGGTCCAGATTGTCCCACTCCTCAATGGCGATTCGGTGTAGAACCTTCAGAGTGGTTGGTGGGCCACGTCGTCCATCAACAGCGCTTTTCAAATTATCCCAGGCATGTCTGGAGAACATGCTCGCCACTCTATTCGGGAGACGTCGTTATCTTGAAGGCAATCATTCACAACATGTGTACGATGGGGCCGCGGATTGTCGTCCATGAAGACGAATACATCGACAATATTCTGCCAATATGGTTGCACTATCGGTCGGAGGATGGCATCCAGGTATCATACAGCCATTACAGCGCCTTCCACGACCACCAGCGGCGTACATCTGCCCCACATAATGCCACCGCAAAACAGCAGGGAACCTCCACCTTGCTGCGTTCTCTCGACAGTGTGTCTAAGGTGTTCAGCCTGACTGGGTTGCCTCGAAACACGTCTCCGACGATCGTCTGGTTGAAGGCAAATGTGACTCCCATCGGTGAAGAGAACATGATGCCAATCCTGTGCTGTCAATTCAGCATGTTTTTGGGCCCAACTGTACCGTGCTGCATGGTGTCGTGGTTGCAAAGGTGGACCTTGCCATGGACGTCCGACGTGAAGCTGCGCATCATGTAGCCCACTGTACACAGTTTGAGTCGCAACGCGACATCTTGTGGCTGCACGAAAAGCATTATTCAACATGGTGGCGTTGCTGTCAGCATTTCCCCGAGCCTTAATCCTTTAGGTAGCAGTAATCCACTGCATTAGTAGACCTTGGCCGGCCTAAGCGAGGCATGTTATCAACAGTTCCCGTCTCTCTGTATCTCCTCCATGTCCGAACAACATCACTTTCTCTCACTCAGAAATGCCTGGACACTTCCCTTGTTGAGAGCCTTTCCTGGCACAAAATAACAATGTGGACACGATCGAACCGCGGTATTGACCTTCTAGGCATGGTTGAATTACAAACACGAACTGTGTACTTCCTTCCTGGTAGAATGACTATAACTGATCGGCTGTCGGATCTCCTCCGTGTCATAGGCGCTTTTCATGCATGGTTGTTGCCATCTTTGGGCGGGTTTAGTGACATCTCTAAACACTCTGAGGGATTAGGTCTGTGATACAATACCCACAGTCAATGTCTATATTCAGGAGTTCTGGGAACTGAGGTGATGCAAACCTTTTTTTTCTTTATACATATCAGATACTGTGTCCTATGGTTAAGGGCCGCTTGTAGTAAACCTTGAAGAACGAGACGAATGGTGCCATTCCCGTCATCAGTTGATAGAGAAAAATTACTTTGGGGTGCAGGACTACACGACTTATTGGAAAGGTATGTGAAAAGGGGCGGGGATGTCGTCTTGTGTTCAGATTTTGAGGAACACGAAGTAGTCGGTGACATCTTGGAAGGGATGTGGCCTTGTGATTCGTCTAGAGTCCCTTTTATCGAAATATCGAGGAACTTCTGGCACCTGAATTGGTTAATCTCGGAAGTGGAGGCCGTGCGGCGTGCTGATGCCACTCGAGTTATGAGCGTGAAAAAAATTTGGAGGCAACCAGCGTGCGTGGCGGCATTGAGAAAACCATGTTCTGATCTGCAGTGTTACAGGTGCCAAGCTAAACGGCACTTGGCGAGGAGCTCCTCGCTGTCCGCTGCTGAAGGCTATCTCCGGTAATGACAAAATGGGAAGGAAGCCTAACCTGGACTTTCGAGATTTTGTAGAAAGATCGTTGCCACCCCAAGTGTTCCGTTTATGTGTGCCAGTTTTAATGGTGAACCAGTCCGAGCACTTTTTGATTCGGGCAGTTCTTTGAGTTTTATTAACAAGCATTTATATTTGGTAAACGCTGTTTTATGAAAGTTTCATCAGCTTGCTGGCCAGGGAGAGGTGTAGAGTAGCTAAATCTGAGGGAGATGCTGTTGTTGGGGTAAGTTACGATTCAGGTCAGGATTGAAAATTTCAGATGGAATATTTAGGTGATGGTGATTCGGAATTTAACAGTTTATGCTATTTTGGGCCTGCACTTTGTCCGATAAGGTACTCTGATTCCCGATTGGAGGAGAAGAAGGTTCTCTTTTGGCTTTGAAAGGTTGCATCATTGTAAGTTTTGTGAGCAGTGGTTATGAAGGGGTTCCGAGAATCAGTCTAGAGTGCTTACGATGGAGAGAGTTAAGGATGGTTATGATTTTAGTCACCTATCACATGAACAGGCACAGGAGTTACGCCAGTTGTGTAATGAGGTTGGCGGTGTATTGACCGATCGTTTGGATGCAGTGAAAGGGGAGGACTGCTAGATTGATCTCACTGACAATATATCCGTACGACACTCATCGTATCATCTCTTTCCACCTGGTATTAACCAGCTCAAACTGTGCATAGACGAAATGCTGAGCGACGGAGTTGTTGGGACGTCTAGATCAGCCTATGCCTCCCCCATATTTGTAGTACCCAAGGGACATGACGGCGTAAGCCCAGTAGTTCTGCAATCAATACCATTCCCTGATATGCATACGTGTTTTGGCAGGTTTAAGTATGCCAAGAGTTTTACAACTCTCGACCTACATCAGTCCTACTATTAGGTTCCATTAGAAGAAGAATCAATACCCCAGATAGCTTTTATTACCAACTGGGATCTTAAGAGTACAACTGTGTTCCGTTTAGTCTTTACAAAGGCGTTGTAGTCCTGTCTAGAGTTTTAGATAATGTTTGATCCTGTTTAAAATTTAGATGTGTTTATCAGTAGCTGGCACCTGAAGACTTTGGCATAAGAAGTCACCCTTATTCTGCCAATACCCCTTTCGAAGAGGGCGGAGGAGAGGCATTCGTCCTTGGAGCGGGAAACTGCCCCTAAAGGCGGAAGAATCAACAGTGATCAACAATATTAGGATGCAAATGGCACTAGAAATCACTGCATTAAGGAGACAAAACGTGTATCACCAAGAAATTTGGCCTGTATCTGAAAAAGCCTGAACGTGGTAAGGAAGCTATGAGATCTGAAACGGGAAATGCTAAGCCGCAATTGAGATACAATAGGTGTATGTAAAGTGAACTGGAAAGTGACAAAGATTTCTGGTCAGACGAATATATGGCAATATCAATAGTAGCAGAAAATAGTATAGCGTTAGTAGGATCTGTTATGAATTGAAAGGTAGAACACAGTATGTGTTACTGTGAACCGTTTAGAGATAGGGTTGTTCTTATCAGAATCAACAGCAAACCAAGACCAACTACGACAGTGCAGGTATACATGCCGATGTTGTAAGCTGAAGACAAAGCTATATAGAAAGTATATGATGATATTGTAAGGATAATAGAGCAAGTAAAGGTAGATGAATATCTAACAGACTTGGGGACTGGAATGTAATTCTAGGGGACGGAGTAGAAGGAAAAGTTAAAGGAGAATATGGGTGTGGGACAAGGAATGAGAGAGGAGGAAGACTAATTGAGTTCTGTAAAATATTTCAGCTCATAATAGTGAATTCTCTGTTCAAGAATCAAAACAGGGAAAGGTATACTTGGAAAATGTTAGATTTCATCATGATCTGACAGAGATTACGAAATCAGATATTGGATTCTAAGGTGTACCAAGGATCAGATGTAGACTCAGATCACAATGTAGTAGTGATTAAGAGTAGACTGAAGTTTAAGAGATTGTTCAGGAAGAATCAATATGCAAAGGAGTGTGATACGGAAGTATTAAGGAATGACGAGATACGATTGAAGTTGTCTAAGGCTATAGATAAAGCAATAAGGAATAGCTCAGTAAGCAGTACAGTTGAAGAGGAATGGACATCTCTATAAAGGCCAGTCATAGAAGTTAGAACGAATGACACCCTTTCAAAGATGGTAACTTCGAAGAAATCATGGCTAACAGAAGTACTTGAGTTGATCGATGAATGAAGGAATTACAAAAACGTTTAGGGAAATTCAGGAACATAAAAATACAAAGTTGCTGAGGAATTAAAAAATAGCAAGTGCAAGGAAGCTAAAACGTTGGCGGCACATAAATTTTGAGAAAATCTAAAGGGAAATGATTGTCAGAAGGACTGAATAAGCATATAGGAGTCAGATTAACAATCGGTGAAATTAAGAACAAGGTTGATAACATTAAGAATGCTACGGGAATTCCACTGATGAATGCAGAAGAGAGAGCGAATCGGTGGGAAGAGTACACTGAAGGCATCTATAAGGGGAAGATTAGTCTGACGTGATAGAAGGAGAAAAAAGAATCGATTTAGAAGAGATAGGGGATCCAGTATTACAATCAGAATTTAAGAGAGCTGTTGAGGATTGAAGATCAAATAAGGTAGAAGGGACAGATTACATTCCATGGGAATATATATAATCGTTGTGGAAAGTGGCAACAATAAGACTCTTCATGTTAGTGCGTAGAATGTGTAAGTCTGGCGACATACTATCTGACTTTCGGAATAAAATCATCCACACAATTCCGAAGGCTGCAAACGGTAACAAGTGCCACAATTATCACAAAATCAACTTACCATCTCATGCATCCAAGTTACTAACAACAATAAAATACGGAAGAATGGAAAAGAAAGATGAGGGAGTGTTAGAAAACGATCAGTTTGGCTTTAGGCAAGATAAAGGTGCGAGAGAGGCAATTCTGACGTCGCGATTGATAATAGAAGCAAGAGTAAAGGAAAGCCAAGACACTTTCATAGGATTTGTCACCCTGGAAAATGCGTTTCACTCCTGAATCTATTTCCATAATTGCTTCTTCGATGTACAGTGGTGGCGGAAGAGAACATCCGAGCTCTTGGTTCTTGGTCGCCCACTCTTATTATTTCCTGCTGGCTCTTGCAGAAGTTGTATGTTACCCGTCTCTCCCAATGGCAAGCCCCTATTTTCCTCAGTATTTCCAACATCATGCACCATTTTAGTGCAAGATGGTTATAGTCTTAGTTTTAAGTGTTACTGCTAGACGTCAGTTTTCCAGTGACTGTCATATTCAATATTTTCAGGTTCAACACACTTTTAAATGTATGTTGTGAGCAAAACTTAATAACAAAAGAAGAGTTTTGCAGTTTTAATTTCTTATACTGCAGTGAATATGAAGTATCCCCACCTTCGCCACCCGGGCCCTCCCCATCGCCCCGCACGCCATGGACAGTACAGGTTACTGAAAGTTCATCGATACTGGTGAGAGACATTTTCAGGTACTGGACCCTACTTACGCATCTGTATCTCTTTAACAGGTTCCGTTGAACCTCATCCATCGCCGCGCAAGTGTTATCGACAGAAACAATAGTGGTCACATAAATGCAAAGCTGAGTGGCCAACGCCGTGCGTAACCTGGCCGCCAGCTTTAGAACACTACCCTCAATGTTTAACTCCCGAATTCTCAGTTAATACTGGAAGTGCTCCTTTTTCAGGTGCCCGATTCCTGGACAGCCACCTGGATCCGTAGCAAGCTAGCTCACTGTGAACAGCGGAATAAATTAGTACAGAGGACGACTGACAGTAAGGGATCCTTCCCACTAAGAAAATGATCACAGGAAATGACAAATGACCAGAGAAACGGCAGACAATTCTAACACCCCGCCCTCCGCATCCCCCTCCCCCCACCCATCTGAGACCTACAATTATGGATAAACGCTTGTAAGGCGAAACGTTAGGTCCCATGTACGATCATATATCATCTCCTGATACTACATTATTTACATACATACCTCCGAAATAGGTAGGCCTTTGGCAATTCAGTTAATTACAACACAGGCTCAGTAAGATATCAGATTTTAATAACAGGGCAATAAAAACAGGCAGACCTTGATTGATAAGAGTTTCAGTAACCCAAATTATGAAATTGCTCTTAATTTAATTAAAACGGAACAGGCAGGACTTCAATGATAACTGCTTCAGTTAGGTAGTATTACCAAATATAAAACAGGCAGAACTCAGACAATAACAGCTTCAGTGAAGCAAAATTACCTAGCAGAAACCAAATTTTTTCTTTCAACTTTTTATGCTGACCATAAAGTATCTCCTCCCACTTGGTAATGCCAATAATGAAAAATGCGTTGTTACTGCTAGGGCTAAGGTACCGTGTATAAAAGTATCTACTCTCATGCCCATTACGCATTGTATAATACAACTAATTATATAACGGATGTTAGTACCTACTGCATTTCTTGAATTCAGCCCTGTACCTCGATACAGTTTAATTGCTCAAGATTAACTTGTTCACTATTGTTGGTCCCCAAGATTAGCTTGCATCGAATTACTAAACATGTCAGCAACTTTTGCTGTCAAGCTTCAAAAACGTAGATTGCCTTCTCTATTTCTTCATCGTCTTCACTGCCAACACAAGACATAATAGGGCGCTCATTCTGTGTCCTCCAGCAGCCTGTGTTTTGTTCCGTATGTGAAATTCAAATCGTAATAACAAGACGGCAGAGCGCTGAAAGCAATTACAAACAGCAGCTTACACGGACGGCGGAGATTGCAGATGCCTCGCGGGAACTATAGAGCGTCTGGGTCGGCCAGAACAGCGGCTGGCTGGGGCAATTACAGGCCGTACGTCGCGCCGACGGAAATCCGGGGGCAGACCGAGGAGGGGCGTCGGGGGCGGAAGGCCGCCCCGCCTCCGTCAGGCACGTAAAGTGCGGCCCGCACAGAGCGTGGTGCGCCGCGCCGCGCCGCGGGGATTCAATTAACGTGTTAATGGGCGGCGGCGGCGGCAGTCGGCGCATTCAGACACGCCGCGCCGCGTCCGCGGCCGCGTAGCGCACGCCGTTCTTTACAAGGAGCGCCAAGTGCCGCGCGCACCAGCCTGCTGGTAGCTACTGTGCTGTTTGCTCCAGTTACGTGGCCGAGTTGCCTAAAGCCTCCTCGCTCTATAACCCACTGCGTTCTCCTTGCTGAGCATTCGGAAATTACGCGATCGCTTTGCCTCCTGGACCGATCCAGAGCTCTGAATTTCCCTGCTTTGTAACGGGCTACGAGAGCACTGCCACCTTCGTAGAGTGGGAGAGGATTAACTAAGGATAAATACAAGGGATAATACGTTTGTTTGAGGGGAAAATCCTGTTGAATGACCAAGTACATACGCCAAGCAATTCATTATTTACACTAATAGATAAAATATAAGAATAACGTTCGCCAAAAGTATTAATCTAATAATACTGTCCAATCTAATAATAATAGAACCGAACACCTTTACACTCACTCATCCATGAACCCCTCCACAGAATACTGAAACGAAAAGTCAAAACAGCTGTCACCAAAGTCTTCCGCCACTCGCTAACATCTGGTACGCGCCCCCCCTCCCCCCCAAAAAAGAGGTCGGCTCTATACCACCCCCCTCTCCCTCTCTCTCTCTCTCTCACACACACACTCATACACACACTCACAGACACACACACACACACGCACACACACACACACACGGTGTAAACATCATAAATAGAAGTTTGTAACGAACATATACTTCGTTAGGTTGGCAACAAATAGGTAAACATACCAAAGAGGATGAAACACGTAATGGCGATGCAATATTTACGCTGTGGAAAGAAGTGTACGACGAAATAGTTGTATCTAGTGACAAAAGAACAATAGTCCACCACAAAAAGAGTGAGAAACATGGTGGACAGTGTGTGGCAGGCGAGAACACAAAGATGTGATTATATGGCAGTGATAAAACAGGTAGTGCGACATCGAGACCAGATGTGAGGAAATGCTGATCAGCAAATCGTAAGTAATTACTTTTTTACAAAAAATCACGAAGTGAACTGTTTGATATTCTATACTTAACAAAACTGTATCGTTATAGGTCCCACTGGAGATGCCTTCGAACAGGAGAAGGCGAAACGCGTATGGGATAAATAAAGTAACTAGCAGCAGGAAAAGGCAGCTTTATTTACAAAACAAGTATTTTCAAGGGATAATAGTTACACTACCATGAATAAGACCGTAACAGCAAACGTCTTTTTTCATATCGAATGTCAAAGCAACAGTTCTTCTTGTTGTCTCCGTGCTTGCTAAGAAAATGGGATAAGAAGACAAAACACAAAAGACAAAAGGTGTCTTGCATAAGGCGGAACTTCACATCTCATTGCTAGCTTAGCACTCATTTTTAGCTAGGTATGTTGTCATGAGAAATTTCTGTTAGTCCATGTCCTCGATCCCCTCTCGCTATCCATCTCTTCCTGCTCCCGTCTGTCTGTCGCCTTCTCCGACCCCTATCTTCGCCTCCCCATCCCTCTGCCCATCTCTTCCTCCTACTCCCAGTTTGTGTCTTTCTCCTCTTCTTTCCTTTCTCTCGTTCCGCCCTCTATCCATTTCCCCATCCCTCCTCTCTGTCCACCACCCCATCTTGGTGTTCATCTTCTCGTTTCACCCTTCTGTCTGTCCATCTTCTCTTCGTTTCAACCTCCACATTAGCATACCCACCACATCATGATACAGGTGGTTCTTACCGCCACAGTAACTAATATGAGTACCAAACATGGCCGAAACCACCAAACATGAGGCCTGTGGTTCTTGCATTCACAGTAACTAGTATGTGTACCATGTTTGGATGAAGTTGTTCCAGGGGCTTAAGACGAGTTTTTTACATGTGAATTAACCCACGTATGCTCGTGTGAAATATATTTAACATGTTCACACACATCTACGTACATATTTCACCCGTATCTCCAGCGAATTCTAACCAGCAGTTTCATTTTCATGCAGTTCAATATTTGCGACGTATCTCCTGAACTATTTGTCATACAATGATAGAAATTTTATAGTACATTCAGTGGTATGGGTGAATACCATCTGAAAAATTTGTCACGAATACAGCTGATGGTAAAGATGTAATAAATTAAAACTTCATTCTTCATACAGGAGTGTTATTGAACATTAAAAACATCATAAGCGATAAACATTTTTTTTACCGTTTTGTGGTGGTTGTAAACGAGAAGAAGCTTCGTAAAAGTTTGGAATTATATGTAAAGCTTATTACAAGTCGCTAAATCCTCTCATTGTCAATTATTGGATGAATTAATTAAGAGTATTCACGCGTCGTCGGGTACGCTGATTTTTCACTCCCACCTCCTCGCTTTTATAGGTATGTGGTTCATACTCCCACAGCGATTCTTTCTTGACAGTAGGTAACATGAGTATAATGTTTGGATGAAATCGGTCCAGTGTTATATGAGGAGATGTTGAACGTACATACGTTTGTCCATAATAATAATAATAATAATAATGGCATCCGTCCATCCTTGAGGGGTGATGGTATAGCATGCTTGGTTCAGAGTCTGCAGCGTCTGCTGTGGCTAAAAAGTCCCACTCGAGAGTGGCAGTCCCTACTGCAGTTTGGACATGTAAAATTTGAGGGACTTCGAACAGAAGCCGCTCTGTCTCTTCGCTTTATCCTCTTCCTGATTTGTTCCTGTGTGCGTTTGTCCTTTGAGAGCTCGACGCCGTTGCGCACAGTTGCTCGCCACTTGACACGGTCATCTGCAATGCTTTCCCAGCGACTTGGATTGATCCTGGTCTTGGTCAGGTCTCTCTTGCAGAAATCCTTGAAATGAAGATGCGGTCGTTCCACTGGCCTCACACCCTCCTGAAGTTCTCCGTACAGCAGTTGTTTCGGTATCCGTTCAGGATCCATGCGCTTGACATGTCCCAACCATCTTAGACATCGATGACTCAGGAGTGCAAAGATGCTGGTTGTGCTTGCACGATGAAAGACTTCGGTGTTGCGTACTCTATCTCCCCAAGAGATCTGAAGGATCTTCCGGAGACAGCAGAGATGGAAGCTGTTGACTCGAGATTCATGCCTAGAAAGAGTTGTCCATGTCTCACAGCTATAGAGAAGGGTGCTTATAACACAAGCGTTGTAGACTTTTAATTTAGTTTTTGTGGTTAGCAGTCCGTTGTTCCATACTCTGTTTTTCAATCTAGCCATGACAGATGATGCCTTTACGATTCTGTTAGTAATTTCAGTGTCCATGGACAAGTTGCTACATATTGTGGATCCCAAGTAGGTAAAGTCATCAACTACCTGGAGAGGATAACCATCACTGCTGATGGGTGGAAGGTTGGTAGTGCTCTGCGCCATGATCTTAGTCTTTTGAATGCTGATGAGTAGACCAAATTTTTCGCAGGCATTTGACAATTTGTTGATTATATACTGCAGCTCATCTTCTGTGGTCGCTGCTAGAGCTGCATCGTCCGGATATAACAACTCACGGATAACAACTGTATTTACTTTGGTCTTGGCCTTGAGGTGAGCAATGTTGAAAAGGTTTCCGTCAGACCTCGTATGTAGATACACTCCCTCCTCACAGTCTTCAAAGGAAAATCTGAGCAGAAGGGAAAAGAAAATCACAAATGATGTAGGAGCTAACACACACCCCTGTTTCACACCGCTATTAACAGGGAATGCTTCTGATGTTTTACCGTTGAAGCACATTGTTGCTTGTGTTTTCTCATGGAAAGAGACAATTATCTGTAGTAGTTTAGGTGGGCATCCAATCTTCTACAACAGTTTGAAAAGCCCATTTCTCCTCACTAAATCAAACGCTTTAACAAGGTCAATGAAAGCAATATAAAGTGGCCTCTGGTGCTCACGACATTTGTCTTGTAGCTGTCTTAAGTAGAAGATCATATCTACGGTTGATCGGCCGGGCCTGAAGCCACACTGAGATTCTGGGTAGACTCTGTAAGCTAAGATTTGTAATCGCATTAGGATGATTCTTGCATAAGCTTTCCCGGCTACACTTAGTAATGAAATGCCTCGGTAATTGTTACAGTCACTTCTGTTCCCTTTCTGTTTATATAGAGTAACTATCCTCGAATTCCGCATACTCATCGAGACATAACCTTCTTCCCAGCTGGTTGTGATAAATGAATATAAATGTTTGCCAAGAACAGATTTGTTATACTTAATAACTTATGCGGGGATACCATCTTCACCTGGGGCCTTTCCGTTAAAAAGAGAATCTATTTCTCTACTAAGTTCTTCCATAGTAGACATTGCATCTTGTTCTTCCATAACTGGCAATTGTTTGATGGCGTCACATGCATCCTTGCTAACTTCATTCTCGGCTGCGTACAACTCGAGGTAGTGTTCAACCCAGCGTTCCATTTGTTTGCCTTCATCAGTAATGACTTCACACGTCTTGGACTACAGAGGAGCTGTTTTTCTGACAGTTGGTCCAACAGCTTTCTTAGTACCATCGTACATTGCCTTAGCATCCCCAGAATCGGCCGCTTTCTGTATACCTGCACATAAATTCAGCCAGTAGTTATTTGCGCATCTCCTGGATGTTTGCTGTGCCCTGTTCTTTGCTTTTCGTAGGTCATCTCGAGTTCTTTCATTTGGGTTTCTTTTGTAAGCAAGCAGGGCTTTCCGTTTAGCCTCAGTGACTGTATCCATTTCTTCCAAATTCTGCTCGTACCAGTCCTAATTTCTTTTTCCTTTTATTCCATAGGCCAATACTGCTGAGTTGTAGATTGCACCCGAGAGTTTTGCCCATTTCTTATCAACATTCCTTTCTGCTTGCACGTTTCCTGGAAAGCACTTTCAAAATTACTGGCAAAATCCTGCTTTCTTTGTGTGTCATGAACATGATCTGTGTTGATACGGGGATGACCTCTCGGTTTAGCGTGGTGACATTTCTTAGGAGTGAGCCTCAATGTGCACGCCACCAGGGCGTGGTCAGTGTTGCAATCAGCACTATGATAACTTCGTGCCAGTAACACATTTTTGAGACCAGTACGCCTAGCTATGACTAAGTCAAGTTGATGCCAGTGATGAGAGCGCGGGTGTCTCCAAGACACCTTGTGCTGATCCTTAAGCTGGAAATATGTGTTTGTAATACAGAGTCCATAAAAGCAGCAAACTTCAAGCAGTTTCTGGCCATTTTCATTCATTTTTCCCACCCCATGATGTCCCAGGCTATTTGGCCGTATGTTATTATCTGATCCGACTCTAGCATTAAAGGCCCCTAGAAAAAATGGTTCAAATGGCTCTGAGCACTATGGGACTCAACTTCTGAAGTCATTAGTCCCCTAGAACTTAGAACTAGTTAAACCTAACTAACCTAAGGACATCACACACATCCATGCCCGAGGCAGGATTCGAACCTGCGACCGTAGCGGTCTCGCGGTTCCAGACTGCAGCGCCTAGAACCGAGTCCCCTAGAATATATAGTGTCTCGGTGCTAGGTACCTTGGCTATTCTGTCGCTGAGTAAATCATAAAACCGATCCTTCTCTTCCATGCTGGATGATAAGGTGGGAGCGTACCATTTAGGATTTTGACAGTGCCACTTGAGGAGCATATTTTCAAAGCACTAATACGCTCTGTTCCAACGGATGGTGGAACAGTACAGTCCAGGAGGGTGTTTTTAACAGCAAATCCTACGCCATGAAGTCTTGGCTCGTCTTGAGACTTCCTCTGCCAGAAGAATGTGTTATTATCCTCCCTGATAGAGCCCGCGTCTGGAAGCCGCGTCTCCTGCAGCCCCACGATGTCAACATTCAAACGATGGAGCTCTCTGTCAATTACGGCAGTCTTACGGATGAAATCAACCTCTTGGGCATCGTCAATGTACCTTGGACATATGGTCCTAACATTCCAGGTGGCAATACGAAGTAGTGAGTTCTTTATTGTTTCATTTTTGTTGTTGGTAGGTGTACTATATCAACCCGCTTGTCAAAGATTACTTCTAAGCTCGACACACCCCGTGAAGCAGGCGGATAGTTGCGGGACAGCACCTTATTGGCTGAAGGCTGCCCAGCTTGAGGCGGGCGGTAGCTGTCCAATGAGATGCAATGATCTCTCCCAACGTCGGAAGTGGCCCCTGGCACTCGAGTCTTACGCCAATCAGACAGAGCTTATAACCGGTAACTGCCTCGTCCCGTGTTGTGCCGAAGTCCTTGGAAGTCGCTGAAGTGTCCTCTCCAGGATGCTACAAGCCTGAGCTATAAATATGAAGACTCGTGAGTTGCCCAATCATCACGGTCTCCCTCTCGACCTAAATGATAATATCCAGAGGAAAGGCAAGCCAATACGTCTGGCATCACTTCGGTTGCAGGAGCTGCCGGAAGGGGACGTAGTGCGCCTTCCAACCGCCTTTGGGGCCGCACTCCAGATTTTCTTTCAGGGTTTTCTCCCTTAGCCTTCATCCCTCCCGAGACCAACCACGAGGCAGTGGTGTGTTAAGGTAATTAGAGAAAGAAAAGGAATGGTAACTGAGGAGAGGGTAGGGATAGGATATATAGGATATAGGATATAAGACGGGTCGTTGTGAGGCACACTTTGTCTGGCTCCTCTGCTGAGACCTGCCCAGCTAGGTTGGACCTGCCAGTAGCTACGCTACCGCCGATATAGCTCTCAGCTTCCTTGGAGCACACAAACTCTCCCGCCCACACGGACAGTGCTACGATAAGGCGGTGCCTCATGGAAGAGGTTAGTCCATACATGCAGCTTTTTTATGGTATGTAAGATTATTATTTTAAAGCAGGAAAAGCCCAACGCATATATTAACAATTTATTAACGTTATCATCATCATTAGTCGTTTTACTCATTACTGAGTGTCGTGACCTCATTTACTCATCCATCCACAGCCGTCTTCGACCTTTCCTAACATGATGTGAAGAGGCGGCCAGGTAATCTTCTTCGCTTCATCCAACCATCTGTTTGCTGTTCTCCCACCTGGTCTTCTACCCTCAGTTTTCCCCTGCACGATAGTCTTCTCTAAATTATCCCCTTCTCAAGATGTACCCAAGGAACTGAAGGTATCTTTGGCTGATACGAGAAGACAACCTTCTTGTGATTTAAAGTTCTTCTATTATTGAAACATTTGTTTTCTTTTGTGTCCACGGTACACGTAGCATCCTCCGCCAATACCACATCTCGAAGGTATCAATGGGGCTCTTATCACCACCTTTCACGGTCTAGGTCTCGCATCCGTATAAGAGCACAGGAAACACCAACGCTTCTGCGAAGGGCATCTTCGTTGTCTTCGATATTGCCCGATTCTGCCATGCCTTGGTGAGTTTGACCATTGCGGCTCGGCCAAGAATGATTCATCATACTTTCCTGTGCAACTGATCAGAGAGACTAGATATACATAATCACTCACTATCTCCAGATTACTTAAGCATCCTGTAAGTAGGTTTTCGTCGATGCCTTGGCGGTTTATAACCATTAGTTTGCTTTCCTTCAAGTTTTCTCTACTCCAAGGTTTAGACTAATATCTTTCACTCTTGAGAACAAATGGTTCAAATGGCTCTGAGCACTATGGGACTCAACATCTGAGGTCATCAGTCCCCTAGAACTTAGAACTACTTAAACCTAACTAACCTAAGGACATCACATACATCCATGCCTGAGGCAGGATTCGAGCCTGCGACCGTAGCTGTCGCACGGTTCCAAACTGTAGCACCTACAACCGCTTGGCCACACCGGCCGGCTCTTGAGAACAGATTACCAAGTTCTTCCTCGCTTCCTGCTATGAGTGTAGTATCACCTGCGAAGCGAAAATTGTTGATTTTCCTGCTGCGAATTGAAATCCCACCGTCCCAGCCATCCAGCTCTTTACTGGTTACACACTCTGCATAGAAATTGTAGAGCTGAGGTGACAGTATACAACCTGACGCCATTTGTCACATAGCAAAATTCACCATCTACTTTTATGGTTACTGTATGGCTATTATGAAGACGTTTTAGTAAGGTACCAGGTGTTTTGGAACCCCAGAATCGTTGGGAACATGCCGAAATTTGTCCCAAATGAAACAATCAAATGCCATTTTATAATCTAGGAAGCAGATGTAGGCAGGGGCACAGAGGTCATAACATTTCTCAATTTCCTGTCTTAAATTCAAGACTGCCTCTCGAGTACCTTTACCTGACACGAAACCCGCTTGTTCTGCGGAAATCTGAGACTGCAGGAAATTTTTTAGGCATTGATTAATTATATGTCGGAGGACTTTACTATAATGTGATATTAATGGTATGGTCCTGGAGCAGTCCCTAACTGATCCTCTCTTGTGCAGAGGCAGATGTAGTCCAGTCTTTAGGCCATTCACCCGTTTTCCACATCTTATTACATCCTCTCCAATCGCAGTCAGCATTTCTCTGGAAATATCATCTATACCTGGGGGTTTGTTGTTTTTCAGACGCTTGAGGGCATTTTCGATTTCACTGTACAGAATATCAGGTTCTTTATTTGATTCCATACAAATGTTCTCTTCTCTCATGCTGTTTCCTTTGCAATACAGTGTTGCAGAGTGTTTTTCCCACCTAGCAACTGCTAATTGCATGTCACTAATAATAATGCCATCTATATCTTCTACCATCCAAGTGCTCGGTTTGAACTCTCGGGCGACACTGTTTATCATCTTCAGTAGATCATGCGTTTCATTTGTTTTTGTTGTTATTCTGTGTCATCACAAATACTGGGTGGATACTGTGTCTTGTTAACTCAGCAGATGAGCTGTATTTTGCGGCAAAGCTATTTGTATGGTACTTCATCTTGAACGGTTTGTAAGCCATCTTTCTTTAGTGTGCTCCGTTCTTCGATGAGTAGTAGAGTATTGTTCGAGATCCAGGGATTCTTCACTTTAGGGATCATAGTAACCTGTTCAGGGAGAGATGAACTAATCATTTCTTTCATTTTGTTCCACATTTTTGGAGCTACTCCTTCCTCTGTTAATTTTTGGTTCTTGGGTGTTATTCTTTCTCCAAATTCAGTGAGAATAGTTTTCTGTGTCAAACTAATCTGCCTTACTATTTTCTGTTTGGTCGCTTTCAGTTTTATCT
The DNA here is from genome assembly GCF_021461385.2 of Schistocerca piceifrons. Classification (NCBI taxonomy): domain Eukaryota; kingdom Metazoa; phylum Arthropoda; class Insecta; order Orthoptera; family Acrididae; genus Schistocerca; species Schistocerca piceifrons. The sequence goes on from NC_060138.1 coordinate 601,792,852, forward strand.
TCATTTTCGTATACAGCATGATATGGTCACTGCCACACTCTGCTTCTGGATAGGTCTTGCAATCTATGGCCGAAGTTCGCCGGCGTTGTCTCATCAGAATGAAATCAGTCTGATCTCTATCCCTATCCGCTGGAGAAATCCATGAGTATTGACGCCGTGGATGATGTTGAAAGAGGGTATTACAGACGGATAAGTTGCTAGTCACTCAAAATTCCTGCAGCCGCTTCCGACGTTCATTTCTCACTCCCAAGCCTTGAAGTCCAACCACAGATCTCATGTGTCCATCATCTACGGTCCCTCCTATCTTTGCATTAAAGTCACCTTCGATGGAAATGGAAATGAGCGTTTGGCGTCATTGGCCGGGAGGCCCCTCGCGGGGCAGGTCCGGCCGCCATATCGCAGGTCTTATTACAGTCGGCGCCACATTGGGCGACCTGCACGCCGGATGGGGATGAAATGATGATGAACACAACACAACACCCAGTCCCTGAGCGGAGAAAATCTCCGACCCAGCCGGGAATCGAACCCGGGCCCAGAGGACGGCAATCCGTCACGCTGACCACTCAGCTACTGGGGCGGACAGTCACCTTCGATGACTAATATTTACTTTTTTGATATCATTCTGATAGTATTTTGTAGCAGCTCATAGAATTTATCTATTTGTATGTCTGATTAAGCTGCTGTCGGAGCACAGACCTGAATAATGTCGGTATTGCAGGGAGTAGCTTTCATATTAATGGAGAGTATTCTGTCGCAAACGGACTGATACCCCATGACAGCATTACTGAGGTTCTTAAGAATCACTATAGCAATACCTTTTTTACTCATATTCTCAAATCCGGAAAAATATAGTGTATTCTTTGCTGGGGTCATGTAGTGGCCACATCCTCTCCAGCGTGTCTCGATGGGTCTACGTGAAGCTCATCAAGACACATTTCTCTCTCTCCACTATAGTAAGCTTTCCTGTCTGCAAGGAAACTCGCACATTCCAGGTTGCTATCCTTTTAACGCTTCGCAACGATGGTTTAGGTTGATCTTTGTACTCCGAGGCTCCTCTTAACCCTGTAATTGAAGATTGTGTAAAGCCGTGAGATTGTCTTGGGAAAATAGCGATGGTTGCTTCCCGTTGCCTTCCACTGTTTAAATGAGGCCGCCCCTAACATGGAGTCAGGTGCCTTTTGTTGCTGCTCCTCTGGAGTACAGATACTACAGGTTTGCCTCTTCCGCCATCGACGCCGTTCCGAAGTCCATCTTCTCCGCTGCACATGCCGCTGAGGTCTTCGCCGTTGACCTGGCATGGAGCCCTACGACAGGGTGCTACATTCCGGAGCCAGAAGGACCCTGGTTTCTTACGGGGCTGATACTCCTCCCGCTCCTCCTTTCTCAACACTTGTGTAATGAGGCCACGGGTTTGCGACCGGCCGATGTATAGAATAGACATTTATAATACAAGTTTGAAAGTAAATATTTGCACTCATACCTTCAATGTGATACTTCAGCCTTTTTAGTCATGTATGGACGACCGATACATGGTGGAGTTGTTGACAAAAGAAGCCTCATAGATTTCGGTCTCTCATCCATCAACGGTACATGGCATCCAAATTGTAGACCCTGACGCTTGCCACTAGGCAGTCACTTCGGCAGCGAAGATGACTTTGTATGCTGACAGACAGTAGGCAGAACATCTCACAATGTTGTTCGTCATACAGTGATCATAAGCGATGCAACGATCGCCATTTGGAAGATGTTCGTACATAATAGTTGAAATGGAGGAAGTGGGACGTCTGAGTTCTGAGTTGTAGGGAACTGACGACCTCAGAAGTTAAGTCCCATAGTGCTCAGAGCCATTTGAACCATTTTTTTTAATATTCAGCAGATAATTGAGGACGCAGGCTACAAATTCTGCTCTGAGACGAAGAGGATGGCACAGGAGAGGAAATCTTAGTGGCCACATCGAAACAGTCATAAGACTTTTGACTCTAAATCCGAGATCAAGAAACATCTCGGCATTTCACTAGAAAAGTGTGATAAATGATTACAGTCCACTCACTTTGAAATGAGATCTGCAATATATGAACCGGTACCTTTCTGAGTTTTTGTGCTTTTGCCGAGAATTCTAAACTGACTTGTGTTGCAGGTATATATGTGACATTAAGTATTTTGTTTCTAACTGAGTATGTAAGCACTCGCTAGTTCTTGTTGCCCTTTATTGAGTAACCGTATTCCTGCAAAAATTCACAGTTCTAGTAGAAATTAGTGTGTGTTAGTGATATAACATCGATCAAATGATTCTTGCTGAACAAATCGGAGGAACATCAACGAAGGAAGCACAGTAGCTTTGACCCAAATTCCAATAAACCTTTGAATGTATGGGTCAACCTCTTGACGAAGTTCCTCAGTGTAGTGAGACTTCCTGTAAGCACACATCATACAGTCTGCACAGATGAGGTGCATGATAGTTGCAGGACGGCTTACGTAAATTAGCTAAGTCACCAAAGTTGTCGGATAGCGAGTTTACTTTTAAGGATGTTCTGATGTTCGCCAGCATCTGAAGCTGAGTGACCATTGAGGCGAAATGACCCAGTTTCGCTGCGTGATATCCATTTAGCAATAAGATTATTGTTTAAACCCTTGTAAGTATACGATCTACGCTGCTAGGATTTTTGCATAGTGCCTCCGTGATTCAGTGGCTATAATGGCTACCTCACAGGTTCCAAGTACCTGTAAAATACTTGATCGGAATTACATCAAAGCACACCACTTTCCTGAATGATTTAAATTAAATGAAGGATTTGCTTATGTATCCTTTTATGTAAGAATGTGCTGCTTTCCTTGAGATATCTTGAAATTTGAAGGATGTCTGTGTCAGGGGCCTTTGGGTTTATTTGAATCGTTAGAACCCGCCTATATCACATACCAAAGTTGGCCTATTCATTTCAACAAATTTGATGTCTAATGATCCCCGAAATGTGGTTTTAGCGTTTCATACTTTTCATTAGTTCGTTAATAGTTTAAGAAGTCAAGAGATGCCATTAATCGGTTACATAATTTATTGTACTCCCTTTTGTGAGTGTATCATACGCTAAACAAGGCAGATCACACCCTGAAGCGGGTAGCGGTGGAACGCTAAATCGCTTGGCGAAAAATCAGTAGAGAACGAACATTACGAGTACATGTAACGTGAGCCCGAATCAGTACCGATGAATCAATGAAGGCTAAAATCGTATTACGATGGCGTGCTGAAAAGTTACACCTCCCAATTTCTACTGAGAAAACTCTTACAGTTTCTTAAATAAAATAACGTTGTAACATTCTACAGCTTTGTTGTTCATGACTACATATTTATTTCTCAACGTAGTCGCACTGACGATAAACTCATTTCTCCCAAAGAGAGACCAATTTAATGACACCGTCATTGTAGAACGTTTCACTTTGTTGACGGAGTCACATCACCTCTGCTTGCACTGCTACATCAATATTGGAGTGAAGTCATTGAAGATGTTCTTTCGAAAATAGATGAAAATTGGATGGGGCCAAGTCGTGACACTACGGAGGATGAAAGAAGACAATAAACGCAAGCTGTCGAATTGGTGCAGATGTTACAGCTTTTGTGTGTGCTCTCGAATTGACATGCTGAAGGATGGGGTGCTCCATGTGTGGAATAATTCTTCGAATACGAGAGCCATTTACATCACGCAGTTTCTCACTCGTAATTACGTTGCACACCGCCGTTTACACGTTACATTTCCGAGCCCCCTAGCGGCAGTGGGCTGTAAATACGCAGACGTGCATAATGAAGACGTAGAACGTCGGAAAGGCTGACGCAGCATATAGGGAAGTCGAAAGAGTCTTCTGTGAAATTAAAAGCAAGGATGGCAACATTAAGAGTGCAGGGGGAATTCTACTGTTAAATGCAGAGGAGAGAGCACATATGTGGAAAGAGTACACTGAAGGCATCTATGTGCGGGAGGATTTGTCTGATGTGATAGAAGAAGAGACAGGAATCGAATTAGAAGACATGAGGGATCCAGTATTAGAATAAAAATTTAAAAGAGCTTTGGAGAACTTAAGATCGAATAAGGCAGAGGGGACTGCTAACATTTCCTAAAGCATTGGAACGATGAAAAACAAAACAGCTATTCACATTGGTGTGTGTCTGGCGACATAGCATCTGACTTTCGGAAAAATATCATTCACACAATTCCGAAGACTGCTAGAGCTGACAAGCATGAGAATTGTCGCAGCCGATGAAACCAAGTGGCTGACAAGAATAATATACAGAAGAATGTGAAAGAAAATTGATGATAAGTCAGAATACGATCAGTTTGGCTTTAGGAAAGGTAGAGGCACCAGGAGGCAATTCTGACGTTGCGGTTGATATTGAAACAAGACTGAAGAAAAATGGAGACACGTTCATTTGAGGACCTGGCAAAAGCATTCGTCAATTCGAAATGGTTCAAGATGTTAGAAAATCAGAGAAAAATAGGAGTAAGCTGTAGGGAGAGACGGGTAAAGTACAACATTTACAAGAAACAAGAATGAATAATAAGAATGCCAAGAGCCAAGAATGAATAATAACAAGAACGAAGTGCTCAAACTAAAAAGAAGGTAAGACCAGGATGTAATCTTTCGCACCTACTGTTCAATCTGTTCATCGAAGAAACAACGATGGAAATAAAAGAAATGTTCAGGAGGGGAATTAAAATTCAAGGTTAAAGGATACCAATGATACCATTCACTGATGACATTTCTATTCTGAGAGAAACTGAAGAAGGATTGTATGGTGTGCTGAACATAACATGAATTGAGAGTAAATCGAAGAAAGACGAATGTAAAGAAAAGTAACAGAAATGAAAATGTCGAGAAGCTTAACAACATGATTGATGGTCACGAAGCAGATGAAATTAACGAATTCTACTACTTATCCGGCAAAATAACTAGTGACGAACAGAGCAAGCAGGGTATCAAAAGCAGACTAGCAATGGAAAAAATTACATTTCTGTCCAAGAAAAGTCTATTAGTATCAAATATGGACATCAGTTTGAGGAAGAAATTTTTGAGAATGTACGTTTTGAGCACAGCATTCTATGATACTGAAACATGGACTGTGGAAAAACTGGAAAAAGAAGAGATTAGAAGCATTTGAGATGTGGTGCTAGAGACGAGTGTTGAAAAGTATGTGGACTGATAAGGTAAGGAACGAGGAGGTTCTGCGCAGAATTGGAGAGGAAAGGAATATGTGAAAAACGCTGACAAGAAGAAGGGCCAGGATGATGGGACATCCATGGTACTAGAGGGAGCTGTAGAGTGCAAAAACTGTGGAGGAAGACAAAAATTGGAGTATATCCAGCAAATAATTGAGGACACAGGTTGCAAGTGGTAATCTGCAGTGAAGATGTGGGCACAGGAGTGGAATGCTAGGTGGGCCGCATCGAACCAGTCCGAAGGCTGATGACTGAAGAAAGTAAATAAAATAATGTCTGTTTCATATACACAGCTTGAAAAGTTTTCATATAAGAAAATTAGAGGCTTTACCTTTCAATATTCACTCGTACATAACAATACGCTCAGCATACTTCCGGCCTGAAACCAGGTCCAGAAAACGACATGATAACCATATTAGACTGTGCTACAATGGATTCAATAACGAAATACCATTTGCGCCCAGTAAAACGAAATGAAATGATCGTCTGTCGTTGATGGCCGGGAGGCTTTATTCTTATGACGACACGTTGACACATTGAATTCTATTTCAAATATTTATTTACTCCTTTTTTTTAAAATTTTATTTTACTTTTTGTTACCTAACTTCATATGGCCCGATTTCGTCTCTTGTGCCTACCTCTTCCTCTCGGAGTAGCACCTGCACCCCTCGTATTCACCCGTAAATGTTGAATACATTCAAATGTCAGTCTTTCTCTATTGTTTCTTGTATCCTCTACAGTGCTCTCCAGTACCATGGATATTTTTCCCATTTGCCTCAACACAACCTCTCGGTCTCGAATTTTGATTTTTAAGTTTATCGGTAACCTCATTTCTGCTACTCTCCATTGTCTCCTTCGAGTTACTCTCGATCCGCATTTTGTTCTTATTATGTCGGTAATTCAACTGAACAGCCCAGCAATTCTCCTTCACTTCCGTTGAGGGTATCAATGTCATCACCGTGACTCTTAACCCCATTATCGAACTTTCCGTTTTTTCCTTTATTGCTGCTTTGATGTATGGATTCAATAGTAGGGGCGAAATAGTGCACATCTGACTTACACCCTACACACGGCTATAGCTATTTTACAAATCACCATCACTAAAGAAATAAAATAATAGTATTCTAATTATTAATAAAATAAAACTCTCAACGAAGTCACCGAGGGCTTGTGGTTACTCAGACACAGTTGTAACTTACAGTGTTGCAGCGCAGTTCATTCTCCGTCGGTGGTCCAGGCGCTGACGGCGTCGCTGTGCGGAAAGCGTGACGGAGTCCGCCAACAGTATCCCCCGATGGGTTCGTTGAGGAGTTGGTGCGTGTCTTTTCCCGGCTGCCAGGGCTGGATTTCCGGTGAGAGCAGCTACGATACTCAGAAACCAAGTTTCATCAATTGCGTCATCGATTTCCCTACACTGGCAACTTCAAGTGAAGTACGTACTATCGAGTGTCACAGTCCAGTGACTCCTTGGCTGGTTCTAAATCAATTTTCCCACAGGTGCCACTCTTTCACAGCGTTCTGCAAAGGTCGATCTCTCTGTGTGGGTGTTTATGTGGGCGTGATTATGAACCACTGACCACTTCATGATGTTTATCTGTCCAATAAAATAAGTTTTTAACAACGTTCTGAACTTTGACGTACCAGGCGCAGTTTCCATGGCAGAAAGGCCATACACAACCGCCAAAAAAGCTATTCCTAGGATGCATTCCCTCACTTTGCAAGTTGTGTCCTTTTCGTTAAGTACCGATGTCCTATCACCTTCAGTCTTCGAAAAGCATCTTTATACATGGAGACGTCTGACTTTACTCTAATATGACAGTATGGAAGTAGGTCGACAACCAGTCCGTTGCCTGTTCTGGCACATAATACAGGCTGCGGTGAGACCTTCGGATCCTATGGGCCTTGATATAGCAAAATTGTTTACACGTTTATCGACGGTCGACTGTTGTATTCATCAAATTGAGTGTCTCATATAGCCGATAAAAACTGAAGTTTCACAGACACTGGTATATGCATGAGTATGCTGCGGTCGGCAACGCCTATATAAGGCAACAAGTGTCTGGCGCAGTTGTTAAATCGGTTTCTGCTGCTACAATGGCAAGTTATCAAGGTTTAAGTGAGTCTGAACGTGATGTTATAATCGGCGCAAGAGCGATGGGCAGAGCATCTTCGAGATAGCGGTGAAGTGAGGATTTTCCAGTACGACCATTTCAATAGTGTACCGTGAATATCATGAATCCGGCGAAACGTCAAATCTCCGTCATCGCTGTGGCCGGAAAAAGATCCTGCAAGAACAGGACTAACAACGATTGAAGAGAATCCTTCAAAGTGACAGAAATGCAACCCTGCAGCAAATTGCTGCAGATCTCAGTACTGGGTCATCAACAAGTGTCAGAGTGCGAGACATTCAACGAAACATCACCGATATGGGCTTTCGGAGCCGAAAATCCACTCGTGTACCCTTGACGACTGCACGATAGGAAGCTTTACCCCCCGTCTGAGCCCGCCAACATCGACAATGGACTGCTGATGACTGGAAACCTGTTACCTGCTCGGACGAATCTCGTTTCAAATTTAATCGAGCGGATGGTCGTGTGCACGTGTGGAGACAACCTCACGAATCCATGGACCCTGCATGTTAACAGATGCTGTTCAAGCTGTTGGAGGCACTGTAGCAGTTTGGGGCGCGTGCAGTTGGAGTGATATGGTACCCCCGATACGTCTAGGTACGACTCTGATAGGTGACGCGTACGTACGTATCGTGTGATCTCCTGAATCCATTCATGTCCACTGTGAAGACCGACTAACTAGGGCAACTCCAACAAGACAATGCAACACTTCACACGTCGAGAATTGCAACAGAGTGACTCCAGGAACACTCATCTGACTTTAAACATTCCGCTGGCCACCAAACGCTCCAGCCATTCACATTACTGAGCACATCGGGGATGCCTTCCAACGTACTCTTGAGGTCTCCACACCCTCGTACTCTTACGAACTTATGGAGAGCCCTGCAGAATTCATGGTGGCAGATCCCTCCAGCAATACTTCAGACATTACTTGAGTCCATGCCAAGTCGTGTTGTGGAACTTGAGCATGCTCGTGGGGGCCCTACGCGATATTAGGCAAGTGTACCATTTTCTTTGGCTTTCCAGAGTATTACAAGCGCTAGAAAACACTGTCCCACCATCACAATAGGCCTTACGAATATCTTCTCTTCTTTGACAATCGTAAGTAAACAAGGAAGTCACGTACAATAGGCGTGTTGACCTGTGAGCGTGAAGCCCATCGGTCTGTACTTCGCTGTTGTAGCGGTCAAACAAAACTGAAATACAGCTATTAAGCCTTTCACATGCTATACGGCATACGAAAATAGAACCGTCACCAAGCTGTTAAGATATATTATGAAATATGTCCTGATCGTGCCAACTCCGCAATATTACAAAGTACTGCAAATACTGCAGCACAGTTAAGCAACTGGAGACGCTAAGAAATTTTCGAATGGAGAAGAACGGCACTCATCATAAAAATGTAACTAAAATTTTTCGTTGATAGACACAATGTCCATTTGCCACTGTGAGACAACCTTATTGTGGGAGTGGAACCAGCCATAGGAGTCATTTAGGAGTACTAGACTGTAAAGCGCTTCATGTTTTACGTACTCTGTTCCATGTACCTCTTCGTAGCATTGACTCTTTATATCGGCGGTCCTTTTCAAGATTTTGGTTACTGATGAACTATGCAGTCTATGAGCAAATTAATATTTGCTTCTTGGCTACTGGTCAGTCGGATCTCCTCAGTAGCTCAACAACCTCGGTCTGTCCACGTGTGGTGCTGGCTTTTGAAGAGTCACATCACTGCTCTATATTTTACAGATGAGTCTCTACAGAGCTACAAGTCTCGACAGTTCCTAACTGATGCCCTGCCGACGTAATTAGAAGACGCCACACTTGACGTAAGGTAACCCATGTCGTATCATCATAACGTCTATATCTCCAGTTCCCCACAGATATTTACAGATCTTAACAGATCGATTGCAGATAATCGGTTCGGTAGTTCGGGATAAACAAAACGGCCTGCGAGCTCGCTAGACTTCACACCTCTGGGATGCGACCTGGCCGGGAAATTAATAAGAGTGACCTGCCAGAAAACACCGACGATTTATGAAAGCATAAAACGTGTTTTCTTTTAATCTATTTTGTACAGTAGGGCAGGCCATATATTCCTGACATCAGGATAGAGATTTGTGGCTTTGACCATGTTACTGTTCGATCCAGATCCGTAAATGTTATGCCACTAAGATCATCTTGGAAAGCAAGTTAAAGTATCATAAGAAGTAAATATACGCATTAAAAAGACCACTCAACAAGTATGATTTTAAAAATGATTTTTGTACATCTGAATATTTCTGACGTCTTCCCCTATAACGTGACGAAAACCGCGCCTTGATAGCACACACATCAGAAATAGGTTTGCATCACCGCGGTTCGCGGAACTCCTGAAGGTAGATGTTAACTGTGAATATTGTATCACAGACACAGTCCCCTTGACTGTTCAGAGATATCACTAAACCCGCCCAAAGACGTAAACAACTATGCAGGAGCAGCGCCTATTAGACGGAGGGGGTCCGACAGCCGATCAGTTCCAGTCATTCCACCAGGAAGGAGGTACAGGGCTCGAGTTGTCTGAAGTTCAACCATACCTAGACGGTCAATGCCGCGATTCGATCGCGTCCGCATTGTTACTTTGTGCTAGGAAGGGCTCTCAACAAGTGAAGTGTCCAGACGTCTCGGAGTGAACCAAAGCGATGTTGGTCGTCCGTGGAGGAGATACAGACTGGCAGGAACTGCCTCGCTCAGGTCGCCCAAGAGCTACTACTGCAATGGATGACCGCTACCTAAAGGATTGTGGTTCGAAGGAACCCTGACAGCAACGCCACCATGTTGATTAATGCTTTCCGTGCAACCACAGTACGTCATATTACGACTCAAACTGTGCGGAGTAGGCTGCATAATGCGCAACGTAACTCCTCACGTGCATAGCGAGGTCCATCTTTGCAACCACACCATGCAGCGCGATACAGATGAGACCAACAACATGCCGAAAGTACCGCTCAGGATTGGCATCACGTTCTGTTCACGGATGAGTGTCGCATAAGCCTTCAACGGGACAATCGTCGAAGATGTATTTGCAGGTAACCCGCTCAGGCTGAACGCCTTAGAAACACTGTTTAGCGGATGCGGCAAGATGGAGGTTCCCCACTGTTTTCGGGTGGCCTTATGTGTGGCCGATGTACGCCGCTGGAGGTCATGGAAGGAGCCGTAAGGGCTGCGCGATACGTGAACACCGTCCTCCGACCGATACTGCAACCATATTGGCACCATATTGGCGAGGCATTCGTCTTCATGATCGACAATTTCTACCCCCATTGTGCACATCTTGTGAATTATTTCCTTCAGGATTGCTCGATTAGAGTGGCCAGCATGTTCTCCGGACATGAATCCTATTGAACATGCCTGGCATGGGTTGAAAGGGGCTGTTTATGGACGACGTCACCACCAACCACTCTGAGGGATCCACGCCGTATCGCCGTTGAGGAGTGGGACAATCTGGACCAACAGTGCCGTGATGAACTTGTTTATAGTATGCAACAACGAATACAGGCATGCATCTATCCAAGAGGACGTGCTACTCGGTATTAGAGGTACCAGTGTCTACAGAAATCTGGACTACCACCTGTTAAGGTCTCACTGTGTGGTGGTACAACATGCAGTGTGTGATTTTCATGAGCAATAAAAAGGGCAGAAATGATGTTTATGTTGATCTCTGTTTCAGTTTTTTTTTTGTAGAGGTTCCGGATCTCTCCGAACCAAGGTGATGCAAAACTTTTTTGATGTGTGTACTTACCAGTTCTGTTCACGTTTGGTAGACTTTTTTTAGTTGGCTCACACCTTATAGGTTCAAATGCTCTGCTATTTACAGTATATAATATCGACAGATGATGAAGAAATTAGGATGTCAGCAAAAATAACACAAGTCTCGTCAACTGAGATAACTGCACAACATACTTATTTTCTCTGCGACTCTCTTCGAATTCACTTCTAATTTGGGTATGTCATCTGTGAACAGTGCGAGCAGTTAACCAATGAGTATCTAATTTTGTATACAAAATCTATACTAGAAGACTTTCTTTATGAGAGATTTGAAATCTTTTGAAATTATGCTACCACGCTATAAGGCAATTTCATTCAATTTTCGTAGCTATATTTTGGATTACAGATAGCACTGCTGTATTAGAAAATAGATGATATGCTTTTATATGGTGAACATGACTTTGCACTCATTTACACTGAGCTACATTAAAACAGCAGTCCGATCAGAATGAAGCTGTTTCTGACAATACATTCACCAAGAAGCGATACAACCTCCATTTTCCTTGTAAGCACCTCGTTCTCACTTCTTGAAAGATGTTCAACTCAGCAAGTCAGGCTGTTCCTTCTATGAAGAGAAATTAACAGAGGCAGTTTGAAGTTTGAAATTTATATCGAACAGAGTATTCTTGCAAGTGTCTACCTACCAACTACTCTGTTTCTATGTATGGTGGTGTGACAGGATATTCTAATGCATGTAAGTTAAGTGAACTAATGTGTCTACAAATGCAAAAGCTGTACGAATATCAAATGCCGCCACTAACGGAGCGCAATTAATAATTGAAAATAATAGTTCTATAGGCTATAAAATGTATTCGAACTTTAACTTTGCTGCCTTAATCTCTGAGCGATGACGTCACAAACCTGTAGACGTACATCGATAACTAGGGGCTCAAGGATGCAACAATTTGATAAAATTTCACGACACAGATCATTATGATGACCAAGTACCCAAAGTACACCACGTCCTTTCATCCATGCATGTATTTTCTCATCATTACTAACTTTACGACAGGAGCGCGTATATAATGTAAAAGGCATATTACTATATACAAAACTAGGTCTAGACTGGGTCTTAGTATCTATTCCACAATGTCAGGTCTTGTAAGCTATGACATCTCGGTTGGCGAATGATTCCAATCCAGGTAGAGACGCATTCTCACATCGAACAATAGAGGCTAACTTGCTGTCGAGTTAATTTCAGTCTTGACGTTGCCACTGGGAATACTGGAAGTGGATGGTTTACTCTCGCTATCGTTCGATGTGAGAATGCATCTCTACCTGGATTGGAATCATTCGCCGAGCGAGATATCATCGCTCACAAGACCTGACATTGTGGAATAGATGCTAAGACCCAATCTAGACCTAGTTATGTATATAGTAATATGCCTTTTACATTATATACGCGCTCCTGTCGTAAAGTTAGTAATGATGAAAAAATACATGTATGGATGAAAGGATTTGGTGTACTAGCTGAGATGTGATGAAGGACTTGCTGGTTGTGATGAAAGACAAATAGAATCACAAGAGTGCCATTGTATTCGAGCAAACTGATATACGCATAATTGCAGTTGTACTCCCAAAAACCACTCTGAAAATTGTAATGTAATGTAATTTAGCAAAAACACAGCTGCAGTAACAATAATTTTACGCTACAGCGGCGTTAGAAATAGGGCTCCCTCTGCACTTTACATTACCTCAGACAGCGAGCCATAATCACCATTAACCAGTGAGGAAGAAATGAAAAAGTGTGAGCAGGCAGATAGGTGGGAACAGTGAGTGTGTTCTAGTACTGGGTCAGGGGGGTGGGGCAGGGCGTGGGTGGCGTTAGTGGGTAGCGGGGGAGGGAGGTGGCCGGATCAGCCAGCCCCAGGTGTGCCGCAGGCTGCCATTAGGCGCACAGTGGCAGAGTGGAGGGGGCGCCGCGCTGTTTACGAGCCGCCGGCCCGCCAGTTATTAGGAGTCTCCCCTCCTCTGCTCTTCTCACACTCCTCACAACGCTATAGCCCGCTCTGCTCTTGCGTGGCAACAGCCCAGGGGTCCAGTAGCTACGACACACCGGATATTCACAGACGTAACTACCAGCTGTATATCTCATACAGCCATAGAAACAACACCTCACCCATCCCAATTACTACGCACTAAAACTGTGAAATACACGTAACTCACTAAAGCGTGCTCCGTATCAACGTTCTATGAACACGCTATATGCCTGAGCCGTAGACGTGTTAGAGAAGGTGCTGCTGATATCATGATTGCTGCCATGATACAAAAGCAAAATGGACGTGATCTTCGGAAAATTTCAATTTTGCGACAATGCTGATGCTGAGGTCCGCAAATGATTAAAGCTGATGGTCAGTAAATAAGTACGTAGTGCATTTATAGAAGAAAATGTAATAAATATGGTGGAGGAAGTTAATTTAATGGCTTTTCATCATAATTTTCAATTAAAATTTTATATGTTTCAAACGTAAATGTGAATTTTTGGGCAAGTGGTAGTGGTATGTTTATGAGTATACTTTGGGTCTACTACTATACCTTACATGTGAGAATGGCCTTAAACTAAACATTCAACGAACAAAGTTGGTCCTATTTACAGACGATGCGTGTGTTATAAAAATTCTATCACAGAAAGAGCAACACAAGATTTACTTTCAATGCGAAGATTTTTAGGTTAGTCTCTACCGTAACTGTTACTGAAATTAAATGAAACAAGAAGTTTACTGTTACCAGTCACCGTTTTATTTTTCTACGACGAATTTCGAAGTTTTAAACCTCCATCATCGGGTGGATTTACATTAGTTAGTATTACATATATGTGTGTGTTGTGTTACGATTTTGGAGGAACTTGTGGCACCGCCTAGTGGAGAAACAAGACACTATTTCAGAATATGGTTTAGGATTACTTTTGACAAAAAATGAAACTGTTTTTTTTTTTTTTTTTTTTTTTTTGGTCATCAGTTTACTGACTGGTTTGATGCGGCCCGCCACGATTTCCTTTCCTGTGCTGACCTCTTCATCTCAGAGTAGCACTTGCAACCTACGTCATCAATTATTTGCTGGACGTATTCCAATCTCTGTCTTCCTCTACAGCTTTTGCCCTCTACAGCTCCCTGTAGTACCATGGAAGTCATTCCCTCATGCCTTAGCAGATGTCCTATCATCCAATCCCTTCTCCTTATCAGTGTTTTCCACATATTCCTTTCCTCTCCAATTCTGCGTAGAACCTCCTCAATCCTTACCTTATCAGTCCACCTAATTTTCAACGTTCGTCTATAGCACCACATCTCAAATGCTTCGATTCGCTTCTCTTCCGGGTTTCCCACAGTCCATGTTTCACTACCATACAATGCTGTACTCCAGACGTACATCCTCAGAAATTTCTTCACAAATTAAGGCCGGTATTTGATATTAGTAGACTTCTCTTGTCCAGAAATGCCTTTTTTGCCATAGCGAGTCTGCTTTTGATGTCCTCCTTGCTCAGTCCGTCATTGGTTATTTTACTGCCTAGGTAGCAGAATTCTTTAACTTCACTGACTTCGTGACCATCAATCCTGATGTTAAGTTTCTCGCTGTTCTCGTTTCTACTACTTCTCATTACCTTCGTCTTTCTCCGATTTACTCTCAAACCATACTGTGTACTCATTAGACTGTTCATTCCGTTCAGCAGATCATTTAATTCTTCTTCACTTTCACTCAGGATAGCTATGTCATCAGCGAATCGTATCATTGATAATCTTTCATATTGTATTTTAATTCCACTCCTGAACCTTTCTTTTATTTCCATCATTGCTTCCTCGATGTACAGATTGAAGAGTAGGGGCGAAAGGCTACAGCCTTGTCTTACACCCTTCTTAATACAAGCACTTCGTTCTTGATCGTCCACTCTTATTATTCCCTATTGGTTGTTGTACATATTGTATATGACCCGTCTCTCCCTATAGCTTACCCCTACTTTTTTCAGAATCTCGAACAGCTTGCACCATTTTATATTGTCGAACGCTTTTTCCAGGTCGATAAATCCTATGAAAGTGTCTTGATTTTTCTCTAGCCTTGCTTCCATTATTGGCTGTAACGTCAGAATTGCCTCTCTCGTCCCTTTACTTTTCCTAAAGCCAAACTGATCGTCACCTAGCGCATTCTCAATTTTCTTTTCCATTCTTCTGTATATTATTCATGTAAGCAGCTTCGATGCATGAGCTCCAAAGCTGACTGTGCGATAATTCTCGCACTTGTCAGCTCTTGCCGTCTTCGGAATTGTGTGGATGATGCTTTTCCGAAAGTCAGATGGTATGTCGCCAGACTCATATATTCTACACACCAACGTGAATAGTCGTTTTGTTGCCACTTCTCCCAATGATTTTAGAAATTCTGATGGAATGTTATCTATCCCTTCTGCCTTATTTGACCGTAAGTCCTCCAAAGCTCTTTTAAATTCAGATTCTAATACTGGATTCCCTATCTCCTCTAAATCGATTCCTGGTTCTTCTTCTATCACATCAGACAAATCTTCACCCTCATAGAGGCTTTCAATGTATTCTTTCCACCTATCTGCTCTCTCTTCTGCATTTAACAGTGGAATTCCCATTGCACTCTTAATATTACCACCGTTGCATTTAATGTTACCAAAGGTTGTTTTGACTTTCCTGTATGCTGAATCTGTCCTTCCCACAATCATATCTTTTTCGATGTCTTCACATTGTTCCTGCAGCCATTTCGTCTTCGCTTCCCTGTACTTCCTATTTATTTCATTCCTCAGCGACTTGTATTTCTGTATTCCTGATTTTCCCGGAACATGTTTGTACTTCCTCCTTTCATCAATCAACTGAAGTATTTCTTCTGTTACCTATGGTTTCTTCGCGGCTACCTTCTTTGTAACTACGTTTTCCTTCCCAACGTCTGTGATGACCCTTTTTAAAGATGTCTATTCCTCTTCAACTGTACTGCCTACTGAGCTATTCCTTATTGCTGTATCTATAGCGCTAGAGAACTTCAAACGTATCTCGTCATTCCTTAGTATTTCCGTTTCCCACTTCTTTGCGTATTGATCCTTCCTGACTAATGTCTTGAACTTCAGCCTACTCTTCATCACTACTATATTGTGATCTGAGTCTATATGTGCTCCTGGGTACGCCTTACAATCCAGTATCTGATTTCGGAATCTCTGTCTGACCATGATGTAATCTAATTGAAATCTTCCCGTATCTCCCGGCCTTTTCCAAGTATACCTCCTCCTCTTGTGATTGTTGAACATGGTATTCGCTATTAGTAGCTGAAACTTGTTACAAAACTCAATTAGTCTTTCTCCTCTTTCATTCCTTGCCCCAAGCCCGTATTCTCCTGTAACCTTTTCTTCTACTCCTTCCCCTACAACTGCATTCCAGTCGCCCATGACTATTAGATTTTCGTCCCCCTTTACATACTGCATTGCCCTTTCAATATCCTCATACGCTTTCTCTATCTGTTCATCTTCAGCTTGCGACGTCGGCATGTATACCTGAACTATCGTTGTCGGTGTTGGTCTGCTGTCGATTCTGATTAGAACAACCCGGTCACTGAACTGTTCACAGTAACACACCCTCTGCCCTACCTTCCTATTCATAACGAATCCTACACCTGTTATACCATTTTCTGCTGCTGTTGATATTACCCGATACTCATCTGACCAGAAATCCTTGTCTTCCTTCCACTTCACTTTACTGACCCCTACTATATCTAGATTGAGCCTTTGCATTTCCCTTTTCGTATTTTCTAGTTTGCCCACCACGTTCAATCTTCTGACATTCCACGCCCGGACTCGTAGAACGTTATCCTTTCTTTGATTATTCAATCTTTTTCTCATGGTAACCTCCCCCTTGGCAGTCCCCTCCCGGAGATCCGAATGGGGGACTATTCCGGAATCTTTTGCCAATGGAGAGATCATCATGACACTTCTTCAAATACAGGCCACATGTCCTGTGGATACACATTACGTGTCTTTAATGCAGTAGTTTCCATTGCCTTCTGCATCCTCATGGCGTTGATCATTGCTGATTCTTCCGCCTTTAGGGGCAATTTCCCACCCCTAGGACAAGAGAGTGCCCTGAACCTCTATCCGCTCCTCCGCCCTCTTTGACAAGGCCGTTGGCGGAATAAGGCTGACTTCTTATGCCGGAAGTCTTCGGCCGCCAATGCTGATTATTTATCAAAATTTAGGCAGTGGCGGGGATCGAACCCGGGACCGAAGACGTTTTGATAATGAATCAAAGACGCTGCCCCTAGATTATGGGTACGGGTATCTGATGGTAAACTTTAATAAGCAAACTAGAGTACCTCCAGTGGTCACAGGTTCCTTTTGCTGTCGTAACACATCACATTTATACTGCCACATTTGTAAACAAATATGGCGTCTGTAATCAGCTATGTACAAGGTTCGTATAGCAGAAGAGAAGAGATAATCGCAAAGTGTAAAGAATATACATCGTAACAACATTATTACAGAATAATTGTTTAAAGTATTTGGAGCTGTTTGTTTTGAGGTGTCGAATATATGTGTGTGTACTTCAGGTGCTCCCTCCATGAACCATGGACCTTGCCGTTGGTGGGGAGGCTTGCGTGCCTCAGCGATACAGATAGCCGTACCGTAGGTGCAACCACAACGGAGGGGTATCTGTTGAGAGGCCAGACAAACGTGTGGTTCCTGAAGAGGGGCAGCAGCCTTTTCAGTAGTTGCAAGGGCAACAGTCTGGATGATTGACTGATCTGGCCTTGTAACAATAACCAAAATGGCCTTGCTGTGCTGGTACTGCGAACGGCTGAAAGCAAGGGGAAACTACAGCCGTAATTTTTCCCGAGGGCATGCAGCTTTACTATATGATTACATGATGATGGCGTCCTCTTGGGTAAACTATTCCGGAGGTAAAATAGTCCCCCATTCGGATCTCCGGGCGGGGACTACTCAAGAGGATGTCGTTATCAGGAGAAAGAAAACTGGCGTTCTACGGATCGGAGCGTGGAATGTCAGATCCCTTAATCGGGCAGGTAGGTTAGAAAATTTAAAAAGGGAAATGGATAGGTTAAAGTTAGATATAGTGGGAATTAGTGAAGTTCGGTGGCAAGAGGAACAAGACTTCTGGTCAGGTGACTACAGGGTTATAAACACAAAATCAAATAGGGGTAATGCAGGAGTAGGTTTAATAATGAATAGGAAAATAGGAATGCGGGTAAGCTACTACAAACAGCATAGTGAACGCATTATTGTGGCCAAGATAGATACGAAGCCCACACCTACTACAGTAGTACAAGTTTATATGCCAACTAGCTCTGCAGATGACGAAGAAATTGAAGAAATGTATGATGAAATAAAAGAAATTATTCAGATTGTGAAGGGAGACGAAAATTTAATAGTCATGGGTGACTGGAATTCGAGTGTAGGAAAAGGGAGAGAAGGAAACATAGTAGGTGAATATGGATTGGGGGACAGAAATGAAAGAGGAAGCCGCCTGGTAGAATTTTGCACAGAGCACAACATAATCATAACTAACACTTGGTTTAAGAATCATGAAAGAAGGTTGTATACATGGAAGAACCCTGGAGATACTAAAAGGTATCAGATAGATTATATAATGGTAAGACAGAGATTTAGGAACCAGGTTTTAAATTGTAAGACATTTCCAGGGGCAGATGTGGATTCTGACCACAATCTATTGGTTATGAACTGCAGATTGAAACTGAAGAAACTGCAAAAAGGTGGGAATTTAAGGAGATGGGACCTGGATAAACTGAAAGAACCAGAGGTTGTACAGAGATTCAGGGAGAGCATAAGGGAGCAATTGACAGGAATGGGGGAAATAAATACAGTAGAAGAAGAATGGGTAGCTTTGAGGGATGAAGTAGTGAAGGCAGCAGAGGATCAAGTAGGTAAAAAGACGAGGGCTAGTAGAAATCCTTGGGTAACAGAAGAAATATTGAATTTAATTGATGAAAGGAGAAAATATAAAAATGCAGTAAGTGAAACAGGCAAAAAGGAATACAAACGTCTCAAAAATGAGATCAACAGGAAGTGCAAAATGGCTAAGCAGGGATGGCTAGAGGACAAATGTAAGGATGTAGAGGCCTATCTCACTAGGGGTAAGGTAGATACCACCTACAGGAAAATTAAAGAGACCTTTGGAGATAAGAGAACGACTGGTATGAATATCAAGAGCTCAGATGGAAACCCAGTTCTAAGCAAAGAAGGGAAAGCAGAAAGGTGGAAGGAGTATATAGAGGGTCTATACAAGGGCGATGTACTTGAGGACAATACTATGGAAATGGAAGAGGATGTAGATGAAGATGAAATGGGAGATACGATACTGCGTGAAGAGTTTGACAGAGCACTGAAAGACCTGAGTCGAAACAAGGCCCCCGGAGTAGACAATATTCCATTGGAACTACTGAAGGCCGTGGGAGAGCCAGTCCTGACAAAACTCTACCATCTGGTGAGCAAGATGTATGAAACAGGCGAAATACCCTCAGACTTCAAGAAGAATATAATAATTCCAATCCCAAAGAAAGCAGGTGTTGACAGATGTGAAAATTACCGAACTATCAGCTTAATAAGTCACAGCTGCAAAATACTAACACGAATTCTTTACAGACGAATGGAAAAACTAGTAGAAGCCAACCTCGGGGAAGATCAGTTTGGATTCCGTAGAAACACTGGAACACGTGAGGCAATACTGACCTTACGACTTATCTTAGAAGAAAGATTAAGGAAAGGCAAACCTACGTTTCTAGCATTTGTAGACTTAGAGAAAGCTTTTGACAATGTTGACTGGAATACTCTCTTTCAAATTCTAAAGGTGGCAAGGATAAAATACAGGGAGCGAAAGGCTATTTACAATTTGTACAGAAACCAGATGGCAGTTATAAGAGTCGAGGGACATGAAAGGGAAGCAGCGGTTGGGAAGGGAGTAAAACAGGGTTGTAGCCTCTCCCCGATGTTGTTCAATCTGTATATTGAGCAAGCAGTAAAGGAAACAAAAGAAAAATTCGGGGTAGGTATTAAAATTCATGGAGAAGAAATAAAAACTTTGAGGTTCGCCGATGACATTGTAATTCTGTCAGAGACAGCAAAGGACTTGGAAGAGCAGTTGAATGGAATGGACAGTGTCTTGAAAGGAGGATATAAGATGAACATCAACAAAAGCAAAACAAGGATAATGGAATGTAGTCTAATTAAGTCGGGTGATGCTGGGGGAATTAGATTAGGAAATGAGGCACTTAAAGTAGTAAAGGAGTTTTGCTATTTGGGGAGCAAAATAACTGATGATGGTCGAAGTAGAGAGGATATAAAATGTAGGCTGGCAATGGCAAGGAAAGCGTTTCTGAAGAAGAGAAATTTGTTAACATCCAGTATTGATTTAAGTGTCAGGAAGTCATTTCTGAAAGTATTCGTATGGAGTGTAGCCATGTATGGAAGTGAAACATGGACGATAAATAGTTTGGACAAGAAGAGAATAGAAGCTTTCGAAATGTGGTGCTACAGAAGAATGCTGAAGATTAGATGGGTAGATCACATAACTAATGAGGAAGTATTGAATAGGATTGGGGAGAAGAGAAGTTTGTGGCACAACTTGACCAGAAGAAGGGATCGGTTGATAGGACATGTTCTGAGGCATCAAGGGATCACCAATTTAGAATTGGAGGGCAGCGTGGAGGGTAAAAATCGTAGAGGGAGACCAAGAGATGAATACACTAAGCAGATTCAGAGGGATGTAGGTTGCAGTAGGTACTGGGAGATGAAAAAGCTTGCACAGGATAGAGTGGCATGGAGAGCTGCATCAAACCAGTCTCAGGACTGAAGACCACAACAACAACAACAACTTCAGGTGGTATATAAATCCAATATTGAAATGTTAAAACAGCTAACCATTCATACAGGTGAAATGTTAAAATGGCTTAAACTTCATACTTGATAATAACAATTAGGTGAGATGATACAGACTTGAATTACAATGATCATATTGGCTACAGCAGTAAAATCATACATAGATGACACTCTTTGAAGAAAGAGAAGGAGAGAGAGAGAGAGAGAGAGAGAGAGAGAGGGAGAGGAATGAGTGATTATATGGGAGCAAACATTTAAATGGCAAGGAGTCTTAAGATTACATGTTGCATATATTAGCTGCCTAAAGGTTGGGGTAATACATTGGTTAATGCTATAAGATATGCAGATAGACAGGGGGTACAAGCTGTTGGTGTGATGAATTATCTGTGAACGAGGCCAATCTCTTGTACTCTTGGCGGCTGTCAATATGTGTCAATGTGTGTGTGTGTGTGTGTGTGTGTGTGTGTGTGTGTGTGTATTTTTAAGAGCGTAGGCAGTTGCTCAAAACAGAGATGTTACTATTGTAAGTATTGTCATTTAAGATGGATTCCGGTTGTTTCATTCGTTGTTTGTATATTTGGAGTGTTTCGAGGATGTCTAGTTTTCTGCCTTTGACTGGATGTGTAGGATGCTAATACTTGTGTTGTTAACATGGTGTTTTGTTTCATGCAGGTTGGTAGCTATTGCTGATAAAGTCATTAAAGATCACCTAACTCATGTTGAGCGAACAGTAGGGCTGAACAAAATGACTGACAAGGCACAATGCATCTTGTAGAGGGTATAGTATGGACGTATTGGAATAATTAATGTTGGGTGATGGTTTTAAAGTAATACACACGAGATGAAATCTTTGTGGAAACGACTCGATTTACTGGACGCTAGTTTAACCCAGGGAAGTATTTAGAGTTGACCGTGGCCGGCTGGGGAACGGCGAAGGGAAGCGACAATAGGTAGCTTAGGGCGGCTCAAGCTCTGAGAAAACGCTAATGCGGCGCGGCCTCCAGCCACCTTAAGATGAGTGACAGTGAGTGGGTGGTTGACCCCGACTCCATGCTGGTGTACCGGGAAACAGACGGAGAACTTAAACGCATGTTGATAAATGTCCATCGTCCCGTTTTCAGGGAAACATGCGAGAAAGCCGCGGAAAGCTATGGTTGAGCGGTTAGCAGAGGTCAAAATGTGCGTGTTCGTGACTATAGCAACTTCAGGCTGAATTCATGGTCCGCAGAGTCTGAAGTAAATCAGGTGAAGAGCGACAGAATGAAATACGCCACCTCTGATGGGAACGTAGAACCGAGTAATTTGAAGTACTCTCCTGCGAGTCAGAATTCGGGAAATATTGGAGTTTGTGCAGACGCTAACCTTGATGGGTGGCCTGGGAAGGAGCTAAATAACTGAAGTTGAGAGGAAGGGAAATTTTGTGGGAATTGTTCACTTCCTAGAGTAGGCATTGGTCGGCGCTGGGAATCGACGCATAATTAATGCAACTTGCACTGCAATTGGTGTAAGTGATTCTGCTGGAGGGAAAACCGAGGCCAAGAGCGGACTGTGAGAAGAGGTCTTCCGTTCCCAGCTTGCCTAGAGTGCGGACTTTTCGTTCTTTACTCAGCTTGCCCGAGAAAGAGTGAGTATCTCTGCAGTTCAGGACTTAGCAAATGGAACGATTGAGCTTGGAGATAGGAAGTTTTGGCTCAGCTATGTACTGAGCAAGATAGCTAGGAGTGAATAAACGAGCGCAGCCTTGCAGCACCACGAGGTCGGCCGACGTCCACACAACGACGCCACCCTGCCACGCTGTATTCGGTGATATTGCGCCCGCTCTGGTGACATTAATTTGTTGGATCACGTCAGCAAAGTTTCCACGAGAATTTCATGGGCCGTGTATTGTAGAATTCTTCTCGCACTTTGCATTACGCCTGGGTCAGTCGATAGGAATTACTTTTGATTTATCGCGCGTTACTCCACGCAAACGCTATTTATTACCACTGCCTGTTAGGAGAGTCATGTAATGTGATGATTGAAGGTCGTGAGTTAAAATAAATCTGTGCTAATTGTCTGCATCTGTTTTCCATCAAGTAGTTGAAATCCCAAGTCACTTTCTTAATTACTTTTATGTTCAACATTTGCGTCTGGTGTTCAATAGCTGAATATAACATCAATGTGCACCCCTTTTTAATTAAAAGGGATCAATTCTGAATCAATTAATGTCAAAACTGCCACCGCAGTTCAATCAGGAGTCACAGGGCCCTATTACTTTCTTTGCGTTATCCGATATTGCAGCACTTTTGCACTCTCTGTTGACCTGTTAGTCAATTAGTTGTGGTGAACACACGCCACAACCAGCTAAGTGACGGGTGGGGTGTTACAATGCTTAAGCCTTTCCGTTTGAAGACATTGGCAGTCTGGTATGAATTCAGAATTCTCAAACAATCATACACATTCAATAATGAGAGAACACTTAAAAACACAACAGAATTCACACAATATGGCAAAAACATACAAGTACCTGATGGAGCCACACTAGCCTCATTTGACATATAAAACCTTTATTCCTCTGTGCCAATAGATCCCACACTACAAATAATCAATCCCAACCTACATAAACACAAAAAATCCCTTCAACTCACTTTAAAGAACTAATGGACCTGCTGGAATTCACACTTTCACACAACTTTTTTAATAAAATCTACAAACAAACAGATAGTCTGGCAATGGGCTCATATCTTCCCGGATTGCTAGCAGAAATACTTATAAGTATGCTAGAAGACAAAATCCTGAATTCCAATCACCACCCCCTCAAAAATATCATCTACTACTATAGATATGTTGATGATACCATAATTTTAATCAAAGGCACTAAAGATGACATCAGTGAGTTCAATCGGTTTTCCAACAAATCCCATGAAAGCATAAAATTCACAATTGAACACCAAAAAGATGACAGTATAAATTTCCTAGACGTTACCATTATAATAAAGAATAACAGATATCAGTTTGAAATTTATCCGAAGCTTACCACAACACATATCACACTCCACAACTCATCTTGCCGCCCCACAGCACACAAAATAGCAGCATTCCGGTAGATGATTAATAGAGCTATCCTACTACCACTCTCAGAAGATAAATGTGATCAAGAAATTCAAATAATAAAACAAACAGCTATTGAAAATGGCAATAACAGCTCCATAGTAGACACCCTAAAACACTCAATAATGGCAAAGCAATCACAACACAAAAAACAAAAATAAAATAACATCTCCCAAACATTCCCCTTTATGGGTAACATTTCATACCAGGTTGCCAATGTCTTCAAATGCAAAGGCATAAGCATATCCTTTACAACAGACAACAAGATTGGACGGAAGCTACCCCACAACATCGGCACACAAAACCCACTTCATCACACAGGTGTGTACTAAATTGAATGTTTGGACTGTGACTGCTTCTACATAGGCTACAGAGGCAGATCATTTGAGATTAGGTTTAAGGAACACATGGCAGCACTAAAAAAAAAAAAATTACCACACATCAGCAATAGCTACCCACCTGCATGAAACAAAACACCATGTTAACAAGCACTAGTATTAGCATCCTACACATCCAACATAAATGCAGAAAACTAGACAACCTTGAAACACAGCAGGCCGGAGTGGCCGTGCGGTTCTAGGCCTACAGTCTGGAACCGCGAGAACGCTACAGTCGCAGGTTCGAATCCTGCTTCGTGCATGGATGTGTGTGATGTCCTTAGGTTAGTTAGGTTTAAGTAGTTCTAAGTTCTAGGGGACTGATGACCTCAGCAGTTGAGTCCCATAGTGCTCAGACCCATTTGAACCATTTTTGAAACACTCTAAATATACAAACACCCAATGAAACAACCGGAATTCATCTTAAATGACAAAAATGACAGTATTGACAATAGTATCATCTCTGTTTTTAGCAACTGCCTACACTCTTAAAAATACACACACACACACACACACACACACACACACACACACACACACACACACACATGTGCACACATCCTGATATTTACCATAAATATTGACAGTCGCCAAGAGTACAAGAGATTTACCTCGTTCACAGATAATTCATCACACCAACAGCTTGTACCCCTTGTCAGCTTCAAACTGTATGTACATCAACTACTGGCACAAATGTATATCTATCTGCATATCATATTGCATTAACTAATGTATTACCCCAACCTTTAGGCAGCTAATATATGCAACATGTAATCTTAAGACTCCTTGCCATTTAAATGTTTGCTCTCATATAATCACTGTTTCCTCTCCCTCTCTCTCTCTCTCTCTCTCTCTCTCTCTCTCTTTCTTCAAAGAGTGTCATCTATGTATGATTTTACTGCTGTAGCCAATATGATCATTGTAATTCAAGTTGTAACATTTCACCTAATTGTTATTATCAAGTATGAATTTTAAGCCATTTTAACATTTCACCTGATTGTATAAACGAGTACGAATGTTTAGCTGTTTTAACTTTTCTAAATTGGATTTATATACCACCTGAAGTACACACACATATATTCGACACCTCAAAACAAACAGCTCCAAATGCTTTAAACAATTATTCTGTAATAATGTTGTTACGATGTATATTCTTTTCACTGTGCAATTATGTCTTCTCTTCTGCTATACGAACCTTGTACATAGCTGATTACAGACGCCATATTTGTTTACAAATGTGGCAGTATAAATGTGATGTGTTACGACAGCAAAAGGAACCTGTGACCACTGGAGGTACTCTAGTTTACTTATTAAAGTTTACCATCAGATAACAGTTTAATTTTTTGTCAAAAGTAATCCAAAACCATATTCTGAAATAGTGTCTTGCTCCTCCACTAGGCAGTGCCACAAGTTCCTCCAAAATCGTAACACAACACACACACATATGTAATACTAACTTACGTAAATCCACCTGCTGATGGAGGTTTAAACCTTCGAAATTCGTCGTGTAAACATAAAACGGTGACTGGTAACAGTAACACAAGAGTTACTAAATGATATTTTCCAAACGTTTATTAAGTGATTCTCTGAAAACGGATTATCCCTAAATTTTGAAAAAAAGCCACACATTTAGTTCTGTACAACAGAGGCATACCACCAACTGTTGTAGCACATGAGCAGGAGTCAGTAAGTAGACCAGAATTCTCCAAATTTTTTGATGTACAAACTTGAGCTGAAAGAACCACATTACTCTCCTTCTTAAAGAGGTTACGTTCAGCTACGTTTTCTCTTTGTATAATGTCTGTTACTGGAGAGAAACGTATCTACCTGGTGACATATTTTGCATATTTACACTCAGTAATGCGGTATGGAATAATTTTCTGGGCTAACTCAATACTTACAAAGGAAAGCAGTGTGAATAAGTTGCAGTGTTCACCCACGGACGTCATGTAGGCACTTCTTCTAGGAGTTAGGCATTTTAACTGTACCATCACAGTACATATTTACACTAATGAAATTCTTCATCAATAATCAATCACAATTTAAGGAGAGTATATTTGAACTATTAGGGGCAAAAATAACCCTTGTTATCCAACATTAAAGCTGTAAGTGTCTCAGAGAGGAGTTCAATATGCAACAACAAGAATTTTTGACCATTTGCCCAATAACATAAAATGTGTGACTGGTAGAGAAGTAGGGTTTAAATCTGATTTAAAATTATTTCTCCTGGGCAACTCCTCCCATAACACTGATGAATTTCTACTTGGAAACTGGCAGCTACAAGGCCTGGTCACAGTGTTCCCTGCACTACCAACTACCGCAACTCACTTTGGCAATGAAGCAAGGGTAACTAGACGGAAATGAGATGCTTTATTTTAAATTTTTAATTATTTATATATTTATTCATTCATTGTTTGTTTGTTTATATTTTCCTGTTACAAAGTACAACCACTAACAAAGGAATAAATGAGAAATAAACAAAGAAAGCCTCTCCAGGTGGTTGAAAAAGGGTTGAACACTTAGCGACCCCTGCCATGTTGCACATCTGGGACCGGACCTATCGGGTGCATTTCTATGGAAATATTTATTAGTTCCCCACAAAGTGGTTCTGCAGGTTCAGTCTTCAGACTGTGGATGGGTGACATCTCGTACTCAGGAGTAGTAGTGTAACAAGGGTATCCCTCCACTCTACATTGTTGCCAACTTTATTCAAGATGGTGGCTATAGATGTGGCAATGTTGTAGTGACACCATGGTGCCAGGTTCAAATTTTGGTGGGAAAATACATCAACTGGGCTATTGCCACTAACCTAATCCCCCCCTCCCCATCCCTTTCCCCCCAACCCTCCACTCCCCCATCTGCAAATCGGCGAGAAAAGGGCGGTCTCTGCTGGGATGTTGGGTAGAATGGATGTCAGTATTTATTTGTATACATTGCCCCTCTCCTTCACTCCCACATCAGGAAATTGGCGGGAAAAGGAATCAGTCTCTGCTGGGCTGCCATGTATCCTTCACTCCCACATCAGGAAATTGGCGGGAAAAGGAATCAGTCTCTGCTGGGCTGCCATGTAGGATCGATAGAAGTATGCATTGTTTGTTTAAGCAATTTGAGTTGTCATAGACAGTACCTCCATCCAATGTGTTCACCATGATGTCCAGAGTCCAACTGATGTAGTTCACAACACCACCACCAGAGGCCACTGTTGTCCCTTTCCTCTCCCCTCCACTAATGTAATCCAATACGAGGGTTTGGGAAGAAATGGCTGGAAAAGGATTTAGTCTGTGTCTAGCTACTGGACTAGGAGGACAAACACAACTGTGTTGTGTTCAATGGACGAGATGTCTGTGCTGGAGAAGGAGTAGTATATTAGCATCTGAGGACTGTGTCGATAGCAATGATATGTATATTAGCACCTGAGGGCTGTGTCGATAGCAATGATATTTGGCGAAGGCAAATATGCTTCATGAAATAATGATGAGACTAAGTTATGCTTCACAACTCATGCTGATAAACGTGTGGACTGCAACTGTAGATCATTCGATGAAAGTTCAGTCAGTCTGTCTTCCGAGTGCAAGAGGCAAGACATTCACCCCAGAGTCTCTATGCCCCGCTGGAAGAGAAGCAATGCACTGTCTTATGGCACAGCTAGGGATAGCGCCAGCATTTGGCACAGTCACACGGTAGCTGCTAAACACTTAATGTTGCATTGGAAATTCCTGCGGCCTTCCTTCTTCCCATCCCCAGCACCTAGATACCCTTTGTTGTTGAAAATGAACTGCTTGAGAAGTTATTACATCTGGTGTTGGGGAATATTTTCACATATATAACTTGAAGGTATCACAGGAACTAAATCCACCACAGTCCCCAAAGAGAGAGAGAAAGAGAGAGAGAGAGAGAGAAAGAGAGAGAGAGAGAGAGAGAGAGAGAGAGACAGCCTTGAAGATGATATGAGAATATAAACGATTACTCATTTTATTCTGAGGAATACTACCGCCCCCACAGTGGAATGCAGGCTCTAAAAACATCACGGCACACTTGTGAAACTTTCGCTGAGACACTTCGCGCACTTTTGTGGGAAATACACTTGTCTTTCACTACGAGCTGCTTCAGGAGCTTCAAGAGTTACTAAATCCACCCGACTATATCTGTAAATATAATTCCAAAGAAAGATAGCTGTACGGTAGTTTGTATCAGTTTTGCGATGTATACCGTCACACTCGAGCATAGACTCTAAAAAAGATCGCTGACACTTGTGAAACCTCCCTGAGACACTTCACATGATTTTGTGGGAAACAGATCCCAAAACCAATATCAGCGGAAATATATGACGTTACACATCAAAATGATGACATCTGGAAGTCGAAATACATATCTCTGCAACTCTGAACAGGACGCTCATCACTTTTCGAGTATGTTGCTTGCTTGTGGGTACTACCAGAGAGAGAGAAAAATATTTCGAAGTCCTACAGCACCTGTGGTGTTTGCGGCTGTTGAAGTTATCACGGTATAACTGTGTATGGATGTGTGCACTTGTCATGGGATAACTATACATTTTTATTTTTATAATTATATTTTATGATTTTGGTTAGGGTGGCTTTAAAAATTGTGGGCTAGCATGAGACTTTTAATTAACTTCGAGAGAGGACAAGTTTCTCTCTCGCCGATTTTTCATAAATATTTCGAGGACAAATTACTCTCTTACCTCTTTTTCAAAAATATTTTGTTTGAAATGAGTATTATCGTTCCAACGTTTCGCAACCGGTGCGAGACCCCAGAGGTTAACAGCCAGAGTGGACGTTGATGGAGGTAGAAACATGAGGAATGTTTATGGTTATTGGTTCTTAGAAATGGTTTGTTTGAATTTGAATGCAAGTGGCGGCGAGCCATCTCTTAGTTGGTCTTCTCGGACTAACCCACAAAGATGCTGACAGAGCACCCCCTAGTCGAAACAGGTTTCCAGCAGGGCAATATCCGCTTTACTTGCGTCGGCGCCAGCCGAAAGCTGGGCTGGAGGCGACAGACTAAAGGGACGCGTCTACACACTGGGCCGCGCGGGATTAGCCGAGCGGTCTTGGGCGCAGCAGTTTTGGGCTGTGCGGCTGGTCCCGGCGGAGGTTCGAGTCCTCCCACTGGCATGGGTGTGTGTGTTTGTCCTCAGGATAATTTAGGTTAAGTGGTGTGTAAGCTTAGGGACTGATGACCTTAGCAGTTAAGTCTCATAAGATTTCACACACATTTGAACATCTACACACTGGAGCTGTAAACAGGGAATTGTGGACTGCACTACGCCTAACAAAAGTTTACAAGTTTTCGTGTTCGCCGAAAACTTCAAATGGGCCAGTGACCCATCGCCCGCCTTGGTCGTAAAGGAAACGCTGGCGTCTGGGAAACGTTTAGTGATAGAATCTTTATTACAGCACACAGCTAGGACTAGCTTGCTCCAAGGCACAAGCAATGAAGATAAATATCTCTAAGATTGCATCTGTGCGCGTTGCTGCAGTTGTAAGCGACGCGACTTCGGGGAAAAACATCTGCTCCCATCACGAACCTTAAAAATGGCGGTAATTGACAGTTTCCATTTTTTTTTTTTTTTTTCAGAGACGCAGGTCTCTTTACTCTTACGCCAGTTCGTCGTGAGTTTGTGCTGGCGTGTAAGAGGGAAAATTTAGCGCCTCTAAAGCTCTGTGGTAGGCTCAAGTCGAAATGGTAGGCGTTGTCGTTTGTATACTGTGCCGAAAAACTGGAATTGTTTCTGGAGAGTTGCGAGGTACTCTGGCTCGGGACTTCAGTCTGTGAGGCTCTCTGGCCCTGGAGTTCGGTCTGCGAAGGTCTCTGGCCTTGGACTTCGCTCTGGAAACAATTTCTGGTCGAAGCTCTGGCAGGTGTGGTTGATACTTGGGACCCGTCCTACGACTGACTCAACTTGCGAAAAGTTAGACTGGAGAGCCTGTGGTGAAGTTTTCACTGTACCGACAGTGTGACTTCAAACGTCACGGACTACTCGTTTGCCGAGGACACACTTATTCGGTTTGGTTTACCAGTCTCGAAATTTGATATCCTTGTGCGTTCTGCCATATAAGTGAGCCGAGTTGGTCCTTAATACGATCAGGAACAGGTATGTCACACACTGAAATCTTCCACGATTTCAGGGCTCTTGTAGGGAGTAAACTGCGATCCGTCTGCGTGATCGCTAGGTCCTGAGATTTTTCATTTCTTTCGTGGGCGCAATCGACTCACAGGTGCCGACTTACGTCTCGTCACTGCCACACACGACTCGTCAGCTGCAAGTTACATCGCTGCACGAAGTAAACAGGGTAAAGTACTGCTGCTCCGGCCTTGCCTAGGCGTACAAACCCCAATCGCCACTTGCTCTCAGCTGCACCCACAGAGCCTAAGGTAGACTGAACAAGTCAAAGTATGCTCATCATCAGATTAACACCGAGAGCGTTATCCACATTTTTAGAGCCAGTGTATTTGATTCACCTTTGCCATTGTGGTCTTAAACCACCTGTTAGTTGTTTACGAAACTCCAAAATAATCGGGTTAGGTTTAATTAGATGTGTCTTTGTTTCTTCTGTTTCTTGTGTGTTTGAAAATATAAATGTTGTCAGTAAACTAAATCTGGTTTGCCTTCTTAATTAAATCATGACTTTAATATAATAACCCCAAGTGTTAATTTTCATTGCATACAACCTTAACAGGTAGCCTTTCATTGTGTATGAAATTGCCAGAATCTCTTACTTTTTAACGTTAAGTTTCAGCTTATACCGCGAAAATACTCGTACGGACATTGGTTGCCCCGAAGTACGTACTTTTTAAACACAACGCGCGACTCCCGCCTTCTAACAAATAGTTTGTTGAGCGCTGCTATTTCGAAAAGAAAATATGCGTATTCTTACGCAAACTGAAATTATTAATATGAGTTTCAGGGGCTACTTGTTATTTATGTACCAAATGTAACAAACAGTAACGGAGATATTGCGAAGCTTATTGAATGGAATGATTTTCAATATTTCTTGTTCATTATTTGCAAGGCAAAACTGGAGAGAATCTCATCGGCCGCTAAGCGGCCAACATCAAACATACTGAACTCATTCAGTGCTGTGAATTTTACGAATTTAAATCGATCACTACTCTTTTTAACTTTGAAATTAATGGAAGATCAAAACTGAGAGGTCTCTCGCATTTACATTTAATATTATGACATGAAATTTCAATTAAATAATACAGTCAGCATAGTGGCCGACTAAGTCCTACTAGGGGAGATGAGCTCCCTGCGCTAAGAAGTTCTGTACAAACTTTGTTAATTATAATTAATTGTTGCAATCATGAGAGGTGACAACTAAGTCAATAATACACATTTTCTTCTAACAATTATATGTTTCTAAATTACAACCAAAATTACATTAAATATTATCCAGCGCTAAAATGGCGCCCTACCTCTAGACGAAACACAAACAGGAGAGCTTCCAATATAGCAATAGTCTCTGGTCATGTTGATTTTCGTTACACAGATAAAACGAATGTTCTTTATATATATATATATATATATCACAACGCTGTTTGTGATTTTTGGTGGTAGTATTTACCTTTTTTAATCTTTCTTATACATGGCGCACACGCACACATAATTTATAGTTCACACGTGACACAAGCAAAAACTTTTTTTTATTTATTTTTTTTACTTTTCTCTCAATGTCCATTTATGTGGCGTACCGTCGCAGAGTCAGGGACGTTATACGATTATTTTCCCCACTTCTCCAAGTACACACTGGCGTCGAAGTATAGACGGGTAATCAGTGTCATACAGCTGCTGGTTTGCATATGCTCTAAAGCCATAATGGCAGATGAGGAACAGCATCACTCCCGAGGAGGATGGTCTGCTTGGATGTGTCTCTCAACACTTGAACAAAGAAATCACGTTACTCTCAGACGTCATGGAACTTTCAGCAGACACCTTACCCCCGTTTTGTTCGAACCAGTCTGCAGAGGCTCCTATATCCCACATAAAGGATGTCTTGATAATGGAGTATTCTGACAGGTTCTTACTGAATTTACCTGATAAACGGCTGCTGTTGCCAGTATGAGAGCACCACCATTTTTTTCTGCAGGCAGACAAATTAAGACTCTTGCAGCCGCTAAACTATTTTGCACAGATCGAAAAACCCACAGCAGTCATATTGCACCGATAGTTGAACCCTGCACAAGTGGTCTACAGATCATGAAGTACGGAAAGACACTTCCTAAATTACACTGCATTTCTGCTGTCGAGGAGCGCTTGAATTTTTCAGTGTGAAGCCGATCTCCACTCAGGCTGTATTACCACATACCATATCGATGTAGTAAAACATAATTCCTAACCTGCACCACAAAAAAATCATCACTTCTGCATCCTCGATGTAGCTATCGACCGCCGGACCACAAAGACAGACAGCGTAAACTCATGCACGACATATAGTCCACGCAGCACTAGATATTTCCCACGAGATCGCTCGGTCATCCTGCAGGGCCAGTGGTCATGACTCAACTGCCCCGCACACATGCTGGCTGGATGCACGACTAGAGCACCCTCAGCGGACAGTGATCACTCTCTGAACTGTTGTTCAAAGGCTGGGACGGTTCCCATCAGCACAAAGGCGTTACTGCTTCCCACCCTGACCTGTTTGCTTGCTTGCTTTCTACACCTATCTCCATGTTATTGGATAACAAAAACATTTTACGTGGTTTGTCAGAACTTCGTACCATTTACGAGATATTTCACGATACCAAGCATATAGCAGTATTCTGCCGATGGCTTGCACACTATTCTTCTGAAGATAAAGAGTGGAAACTATTTCTCTAGAAACCCGGAACTCTATCTAGGTGCACCATGGTGTAATATGTTGCAAACCACCTAGTAACTAGAAACTTATCTCGTGTACAAAGATCTTTGCTAGAAAACGCTAAAACATTG
Source organism: Schistocerca piceifrons (assembly GCF_021461385.2). Lineage (NCBI taxonomy): Eukaryota > Metazoa > Arthropoda > Insecta > Orthoptera > Acrididae > Schistocerca > Schistocerca piceifrons. The sequence goes on from NC_060138.1 coordinate 601,826,256, forward strand.
AGGAAACACTTGCGAAAACTGATGTCAGTGATACAATAGATTCAAACTCATCCTTCTAAATTACAAAGTCAACTAATGTGTTTCTCATGTCTAGAGAATCAGCAAACGTCTCTGCCAGCTGTCTTTCACCTTATAGATGCATACAACACACATTATATGTTTTGTCAACCAAATAATGAGGCAAAATATGTAGAAGCAGTCGAATGGGCAATTTACATGGAAGTCAATAACTTTCCAGCGCAAAATACTCCCATATTGAATCTTCTCTAATTTCCACAGCAAACACACGCAGGACAAACGCTGCCCAACACATACTGAATATTATTTCGCTACTAACCCACCTAAGGGCGACAAGCTTATGTCAGCAACATTCCTATACCCCAGCTGGGCCATCCACGCCAGACAGCTCCCACCCAAAGCCGGAAACGTCAATATCTCTGGCTATGGGCCACTGCCACAATTTGCCCCACCTTCCACGCAGAATCGTACTAATAAATCAGCCACATACATTTCGTCACTGTGCTTACAATGAAATATTACGATTTCAGTCTCAATCTGACGATATTCGACAATGAGCGAAGTATCGGAAGTACCCCATCTGACGGCTGTGGATCTGGAAATATAAATTCTTATGACTCTCTATCATGCACGTTCCAACAGAGAATAAAGAACCACAAACTGTAAAAGCTCCGCTAACTTTGTCCAATAGAGAAGTATATATATATATATATATATATATATATATATATATATATATATATAAACTGTTCACAAATACCGTCTATGACCTGGCATCGAGCATATGCGCCAACAACCATTAAGTATGCTCAGTCGCCTGCACTGCACAGACCAGTGTAAAGTGTCATCCCCTGTACTGTAGTGCGCAAGATTTCTCCAGATACGCGCATGTCGAGGAAATTAGCAACCCTTATCGGTGTATGATATGAACGTGTTGTGATTTAGTAGCAGGCAGTTAAGAACAACATACGGGAGGTTTTCATCTATGATTAAGCTGCAGATGAAATGAGTTTGAAGCACTTTGTGTAAATCTGCTGTGCTATCAATTCTTAAGTATTGTTCTACTGTCTGGGATCAGTACCAACAAGGCACTGGTAAGAGAGAACATAAACAATGCACTCACACACGGTTCTGTACTTAAAACACGTTATAATGTAAGTGCGACACAGTTTACAACCTATTAGTCGTGTGGAATGCTACGCTGTTAATATTCTAATGAAAGGAGAGTGTTTCCAGCACATGACATACATTCTCCTTGCAGGTTTCTCTACGGTAAACTACAGTGATAAACTGTAAAACGAAAATACTACTTCCATAAATCATCGGTTCCTTGTAATACATGCACAATGCAGTTTTGCAAAGGTATATAGCACGTACTGTTCACATCCGATCACGGTTCAGAAATTGTACTATGCTCGCATCATTCCTGTAAAATGATCGTTAGTAACAGTGAACGCCTCTTACAAGGAAAGAGGTGTTTGACTTGTGAAAGTACACATCGTGCCATCACTAGCTCCGTAAATAGGACATCTGTCAATCGGGTATACATGTCGATTGCAGTACCTAACAAACACCTGTCGCTAATGTAGAATCACCAGTTATGAAACTGAATACTCAATTTTATGCTCAAGATGCAGAAGGAGAATGGAGTATGTCGCATAAAGCTTCGTGTGCCTAGTAGAGAAAAGTGCCGAAAGAGGATGGACATATTTGATCATCATCATTTTCATCATCATCATCATCATCATCATCATCATCACCACTCATGAGATAGAAGTCCTCTGATGACAGAGGCTTGCTGCTAATGATCGAGAGTAGATAGTGCTATAAGTCTTACACAGAACTCGCAGTTGTATACGAGTCGAGTGCATCTAATACCACACATCTAATGAAACCTGACAGAACAACGGAGAAATAATTGTTAAATGAGCTGCAGTATCACATTCGTCTTTCTGTAGAATGCATGATCAGTCTACCATTAAATCAGTCCTCATTACAACTCCGTCTCAACCAGTCACTCCATCTACTTTCTGTCGTTCTTCAACGCAGATGCAAATAAGTTTAGAGGTAAATTGTTCTCTTTTGTCTTGGAAAGCATCAAAGACAGCAGTCAACTCGTGTGCATAACTATTACCTCAATAGAAAAACAGTAGAATGTTGCCATACAGCAACTGTTTGTTAGCTGACACTGCAAGGTTGTGATTGGTGGGGAGTAGAGGTAACCAAACTATAAATACTGTTCGTTAGGTTTTGAAAACCTAATCAGTACTGAGCAGGATCAAAAACGTGATCAATTCTCTAGTTGTATATTGCAGTCAAATTACCTCGTAATCCAACGCTCTTTAGCTAAGGACACACAACATCCCACGGTTGGCTGGCCAGCAACACGCTCGTTTTGCCGGGCTGTACGACATCGGTCAGGGCGCGCAACCGGGCGAGCAGTAATTCTATTCACTCTTCCTGTCACTCGGGAAATACCACAGCCTTCCTTCTTTGTGACCATGTGAAGTCGTCAGCAGACACTAAGCCAATTTGCGTTCATCCCTGAACCATCCGTGATACACAGACATACAGAAAACAGAACAAATGCACTGCAACTGCATTCGATTACTGTGCTATATATACCGTCCAACGACGAAAATAATGCATTTGCGTTAGGTGTTGGCTACTATACTACTATATTTACGATTAGTTTCAGAATACATCACACGAAGTGATGTCATGATGGCGCTGACGTAGCTGACATAAAATTATGAAAAAAGTTACGGGACATACGTCTAAATGAGGGAGAAATACGCTGTAGTGCGGCAGTACACTCACGTATTCATCTTGCTGCCACATACAAGAAATGTCCTGCACTAACCAGACAGACCAGCTGGACTTTTATCGAATGATCTACGGTTACAGCACACTCATTTATCAGCATGTGTTGTGAAGCATAACTTAGCCCCATATTCATTATTTCATGAAGTGTATACGTCCACACCAAATATCATTGCTGTCGACTTCGTCTTCAGATGCGAATATACTCCACCTTATCCAGCAAAGACATCTTGTCCAAACAAAAGCCCCTCGTTTGGCACATAAAAAATGTCACTGGAGCTGGTCCTTTGGCGCTAGGATATTATTAAAACCACTGCCAATGACGATCTCATCATGTCTGCCCTGAAAAAGAGGAGCAACTTATTCTGTAAAAGATCACACAGGATCTCAGCAGTATGTTGAGCCAGACAGAGTTTAGACATTAATAAGTCACAGCCCCTAGCACTGTAAGTGCCATCTGTCCGACATGGGGAGGTGGAACACATCATCATCCTGTAGTTTCGCTACTCTGCTACCGGTAGGTGAAGTGTGGGACGTAAACGCACTGTAACACTACATGTCAGGTAGGATGTTGTGTTGACCTCTTGGAAGCAGGCTGCATCCACATCAGCTGCATTAACATTTTCTGCAACAACCGCAACTTTCGACGGGTGCATGTTGTCGACGTCGATGGTCGCCATTCTACAGGGTGATTTTTTTCCACAGTGTAAAAACTCTATGAATTGATCAATAGGAGTATACAGAACAAAAAATATATAATGAACTTATGTGCAGAGATGAATCGTTTTCGTGCTACAGACCATTTATTCAGTCATACTTTGTTACAGAGACTTCAGCCTTAATACATGCTGTACCATGCAGCTGCAGCTATAGTATGCATGATTTCCTCGTAGAGTGTGATACTGTTTCTCCACACCTCACGCCCTAGCGCCCCCTCACGCCATTGTAGTTGGTAATGTTATGTCCAATTTACTTCTCTTGCTGGCTCGTCTTGTAGTCGATGTGATACAGCATTGTACGCAATGGTTCCATATTCGAATCGAGAGCTCTTAGAAATGGTGTTTACTTACGGAAAGGCAAATGACCATGAGTGATGGGTGCAAAGGTTGTATCAGAATACATATCCCCACTAACAACAACCGCAGCATTCAATGTATGCAACAGTTTTTCACCAATTGTCTAATACAGGGTCGTTTCACGAAGCAGGAAATCATGAAGGACGTTTCTAAAATGTTGGGACACCATACTTGGAGGAAAGTGTGATTAACAGTGTGGAAGACGAGCGCTGTGTCAGTACAAGGTAGTTGGGTTGCAAACAGGACGTCGTGTTACTACTCAAACCGTGTGCAGTAGGGTGCATGATGCTCAGCTTCACGCCTGATGTCCCTGGCGAGGTCCATCTTTGCAGTCACGACACCATGCAGTATAGACTGGCCCAACAGCATGCCGAATCGATCGCTCTGGATTGGCATCACGTTTTCTTCACCGATGAGTGTCGCATATGACTTCTACGAGGCAATCGTTGGAGACGTGTTTGAGGCAACTTAACTAGAGTGACCAGTCAGACCGAAGGCCTTAGGAACACTGTCCAGCGAGTGCAGCAAGGTGGAGGTTCCATGATGTTTTGGGGTGCCATTATGCGAGACCAACGTACGACACTGATGTGCATGAAATGCGCTGAACGGGAGTACAGTACGTGAATGTCGTCCACCAACCCATAGTGCAACTACATTGGCAGCATACTGGCGAGGCATTCGTCTTCATGGACGACGATTTACTCCCCCAGCCTGCACATCTTGTGAATGACTCCCTTCAGGATAAGTACATTGCTTAACTAGAGTGACCAGCATGTTCTCCAGACATGAACTCTGTCTAACACGCCTGGGATGATTGAAGAGGGCTGTTTATGGACGACATGATCCACCAACCACTCTGAGGGATCTACGCCGAACCACCATTGAGGAGTGGGACAATCTGGATCCACAGAGTCTTTACGAACTTGTGTATAGTATGCCACGATGATTAGAGGCATGCATCAATGCAAGAGGACGTGGTGCTTTGTATTAGAGGTACTGGTGTGTACAGCAATCTGGACTACCACCTCTGAAGGTCTTGCTGTATGGTGATACAACATGAAATGTGGGGTTTTCGTGAGCAAGTAAATTGGCAGAGATGATGAAATGAAGTTTATGTTGATCTCTACTATAAATTTCTGTATAGGTTCCAGAACTCTAAGAACCAAGACGATGTAAATTGTAAATCTTGTTTTGATATATATATATATATATATATATATATATATATATATATATATATATATATATATATAGGGTAGTCGGAAATTCCAATTACAAACCTTTGAATATGAAACCATGTATCATTTCCGTTCTACAACAATTTCAATGCAGATGATTATCTCATCCACACCCACGTGAGGAATGTACTTAAGCATGACCCAGTACAAATGTTGAAACGAATACTGACTCATTCCGTTATTACTTACGAACTTTCATTACAACTTACACCTTACACTTTACATTAGTCGACAACAACAAGACCCCAGCATCTACAGCATAAGTCGCAACGCACTGATGCATTACAACAGCTGCTCGATGTGGAGACCACCAACGTTGTTACACACATTGTACATCCGCATCATGTTGTGGTACTCTCTCTCTATCCCACCTGGTGTCTCTTCAATGTTTTGTGCAGCTGCCAGAACTCATTCCGGCAGATCTTCCACTGTGTATACAGGTGTTTCATAAATTGGGCTCTTCATGCGACCCAACAAGAAGTAGTCTACATGGGTTAAATCCGGCGATCGTGGAGGCCATGCGGTGGGACCACCACGACCTATCCATCTTTCCCATACCCTCTGTTGAGATGTCTCCGGACAGCCAGTGAAAAGTGTGGTGGTGCTGCTGCATCATGCTGAAACCAAATTTCCTGACGGACATTCAATGACACAGCTTCCAAGAATGGGTCCAGTACGTGCTGTAGGAAGACTAAGTACATGGGAACCGTGAGATTGGTTGGAAGGAGGTTGGTCCAATCACATGACCGTCCAGAATACCTGCCCACACGTTAATTCCAAACCCGTCTTGAAATCCCTGAACATGCGTGGCATGAGAGTTTTCGTTCGCTCAGACATGGCTATTTCGAGCTTTCAGAACACAATCTATAGTGAACTACATTCATCTGTGAAGAGAACTCGACGTGGAAACAGGGGCGCGTCGATGCAATGGTGCAGGAACCATGTGCAGAAGGCAACGCTTTGTGGAAAGTCTGCTGGACCCATGGCGTGTAGCCTTTGTAAGTGTTATGGATGTAATTGTTGCTCATGCAGGACGTCCAAGATCTTACTGTCACTAACAGCCTCTGCACACGCAATTATTCTTGAACTCATTAATGAGCTATCTTCAATGTAACGCAGTACACCTTATTCAAATTCGGGAGTGCGGCGTCACCGTGGAATACCACAGTCCTTCCTCCTCACGGTAAAGGTAACCGTTTCTCATAGCCATTGTGTAACTTGGGCAAACAGTTTGTGCAATGGTGTGTGATGGTGTGGAAAACGTTCGTGATACAGCCGACTAGCATCTCTTCCGTTACCTCCAACTTCGCCATTCACAAGAAGCATGTCTGTGTATTTCCGCACACGTGTACCACACTATGTTTCCTCTATCGGTGATGCACAGGTATTGACTCGGTCTCACAGCAAAGCGGACAATAAGTGACATCTGGGGATCGTTTGACGTAGTACACATCATCATGTCTACCCTGTAGCATACCAGGACAGGGAACTCTGAGACGTTTCTCTTGCTCTAAGCAGACGTTGACGAGGTACAGATCTGAACTGAAACTGTCGTGGAATGGAAACGATACGATTCCGGACATGGGTACCTATTCAAAATCTTCTGTATTCCTGTCTACACTGCCCTCTACATGTCCTAGAAACCTGTATTTGTAACGGGAATATCCGACCACTCTGTATATATATGTCTGTGCGTGATGTTCGGAAGAACAGATGCCACATATGTTTAGGCGACACCCTCAGTGATTTCTTCAGTGCCGATGCACACCAGGCTCTAGCTCCTATGGAAACTGGCAAATTGAGACTAATGAGAACAATGGGCAAGGGTCGGTACATTCGTATTATGTAGACAGGCAGCGAATTTGGTTCTGATGGGAGGCCTGCTAGGGGATTTCATGCAGTTTCACTGACCGCCGAGTCCGTATGGCTGAGTTGTGAGAGCACCTGCGTGGTAAGCAGGAGACCGGTGTTGGAATCCTGCTCTGGGACATATTTTATTTATTTTTATTTATTTATTTATTGTTCCGTGGGACCACATTTAGGAGAAGTCTCCATGGTCATGGAACGAGTCAATACATGAAATTATAACACGATTGTAGAAACAGATAAAATGAAATATAAGAAACATATTCAGGCGACAAGTCGTTAGTTTAAATAAAGAAAATCAAAAATGTATACTGGAATTTGCTTAATTTTGTATCTCTTCCAGGAGCTCCTCGACAGAATAGAAGGAGTGAGCCATGAGGAAACTCTTCAGTTTAGACTTAAAAGTGTTTGGGCTACTGCTAAGATTTTTGAGTTCTTGTGGTAGCTTATTGAAAATGGATGCAGCAGAATACTGCACTCCTTTCTGCACAAGAGTCAAAGAAGTGCATTCCACATGCAGATTTGATTTCTGCCTAGTATTAACTGAGTGAAAGCTGCTAACTCTTGGGAATAAGCTAATATTGCTAACAACAAACGACATTAAAGAAAATACATACTGTGAGGGCAATGTCAAAATTCCCAGACTATTGAATAGGGGTCGACAAGAGGTTTTCGAACTTACACCATACATAGCTCGCACAGCCCGTTTTTGAGCCAAAAATACCCTTTTTGAATCAGAAGAATTACCCCAAAAAATAATACCATATGACATAAGCGTATGAAAATATGCGAAGTATACTACTTTTCGTGTTGAAATGTCACTTATTTCAGATACTGTTCTAATGGTAAATAAAGCGGCATTTAGTTTCTGAACAAGATCCTGAACATGGGCTTTCCACAACAGCTTACTATCTATCTGTACGCCTAGGAACTTGAACTGTTCCGTCTCGCTTATAACATGCCCATCCTGTCTGATTAAAATGTCAGTTCTTGTTGAATTGTGGGTTAGAAACTGTAAAAACTGAGTCTTACTGTGATTTAGCATCAAATTATTTTCCACAAGCCACGAACTTATATCATGAACTACATTATTTGATAATGTTTCAATATTACACACAAGATCCTTCACTACCAAGGTGGTGTCATCAGCAAACAGAAATATTTTTGAATCACCTGTAATACTAGAAGGCATATCATTTACATAAATAAGGAACAGCAGTGGCCCCAGCACCGACCCTTGGGGAACGCCCCATTTAACAGTGCCCCATTGGGACTGAACATCATTACCACTCTCAATATTGCGGAGGATTACCTTCTGCTTTCTGTTCTTAAAGTAAGAGGCGAACCAATTGTAAGCTACTCCCCTTACTCCATAATGTTCCAACTTCTGCAGTAATATTTTGTGGTCAACACAGTCAAAAGCCTTCGTTAAATCAAAGAAAACACCTAACGTTCGCAACCTTTTATTTAATCCGTCCAAAACCTCACAGAGAAAAGAGACTATAGCATTTTCAGTTGTTAAGCCATTTCTAAAACCAAACTGTACATTTGACAGCAAATTATGTGAATTTAAATGCTGCAGTAACCTTGTATACACAACCCTCTCAATAACTTTAGCAAACACCGATGGCATAGAAATAGGTCTATAATTGTCAACATTATCCCTGTCTCCCTTTTTATAAAGTGGCTTCACTACCGAGTACTTTAATCGGTCAGGAAACCGACCACTCCTAAAGGAAAAATTGCAGATATGGCTAAGTACTGAGCTAACAAACGTGGAACAATACTTCAGTATTCTGCTAGATACCCCGTCATATCCATGAGAGTTCTTGGTCTTTAGTGATTTAATTATTAACTCAATCTCCCTCTTGTCAGTATCATGGAGGAGCATTTCAGGTGACAGTCTCGGAACACTTTTTTCTAAGAGCGCTATATGATTCCCTGCTGGGACTAGGTTTCTATTTAGTTCACCTGCTATATTCAGAAAGTGATTATTAAGTACTGTACATATATGCGACTTATCAGTAACACGGACATCTCCACTACGCACTGATTCTATATTCTCGACCTGTCTCTGCAGACCAGCCACTTCCTTTACGACTGACCATATGGTTTTAATTTTATCCTGAGACTTAGCTATTCTATCTGCATACCACATACTTTTTGCCTTCCTAATAACTTTTTTAAGCACCTTACAATACTGTTTGTAATGGGCTGCTGCATTTAGATTTTGACTGATTCTAACGTTTTGATATAATTGCCACTTTGTTCTACAAGATATTCTTATCCCTTTAGTCAGCCACCCAGGCTGCCTGTTTGTGCTAGTACCCTGTTTTGAACGTTTTAACGGAAAGCAACTTTCAAAGAGCACGAGAAAAGTCTTGAGGAAAGCATTATATTTATCGTCTACTGTATCAGCACTATAAACATCTTGCCACTCTTGTTCCTTGATAAGGTTTACAAAAGTCTGTACAGCAACTGGATCAGCTTTCCTAAAACGTTGGTAACTATATTTAACATGTGTTGCAGCACAAAAAACTTTTAGACTTAAAATTTGTGCATCATGATCTGAAAGGCCATTCACCTTTTTGCTAACAGAATGCCCTTCTAATAATGACGAATGAACAAAAATATTGTCTATGGTTGTTCTACTGTTCCCTTGCACTCTCGTTGGAAAGAATACGGTTTGCATAAGATTATATGAATTAAGGAGGTCTACCAGCATCCTTTTCCTTGCACAGTCACTTATACAATTAATATTGAAGTCACCACATATAACTAACTTTTTGTATTTCCTATAAAGTGAACCAACAACCTCCTCTAGCTTTAGCAAAAATGTTGTGAAATCGGAGTCTGGGGATCTATAAATAACAACAGTAAGAAGTTTAGCTCCACTAAATTTAACCGCACCTGCACAACATTCAAACACCTTTTCAACTTTCTCCATTGATTACAATCAATGCCCACTCGCAGCCAATATCTGTGAACCCTTTGTATCTTGAAACCGATGTTGTTTGTTGGGACCATCCTTTCATCTTGCTGTCATGCATCTCATGTGTGTTACAGAGTCTGTCTGAGGAGTATCACGTCGGGTGTCACCACTCATCCCATTAGGAAGGGAATCTGAGAGCGTGTTTTACGAGCCTCTGACTAATATTCAAGGAGAGAACTTGCGTCCTCATTCTATGAACTTAGAGTTGAATCAGCCGCATGCTGTAGCTAAACTGTGCTTCCCGTATGAGTAAGTGATTTCCGATTACCACCGTTCACGACGTTAGAGTATTCATGAGAGAGGCGCTTTAAATCTCACAGGGGCCGCGCGCCGCAAGTGCGTGTACCCGCAGAGTGGCGACGACCACAATCGCCTCCCAAGGGGGAGGCGTGCGTTAATAATTGAGGCCACAATTAGCGCCGGCCGCAGGGGGTGGGGTGTGGTGGGGTGGCTCACCGGAAGACGCGCGCCACCTGCGGCTGCCAGCACTTCACTTAACCAGCCAGAGCCAGCACCCAGGCCCCAGCATGCGTCTCAAGGCAGCTGCAATTGTCAGGCGTCTCGCCCCTTACTGTGGTCCTATCACAAGGGCATACCCGCGAGAATAGGGGTTTGCGGAAATGTGACCAAGTACATGTAAGTACGGCAGACAGAAAATTAATCACAGCCAAGAGACATCACGCTAAGAGAGAGCCGCTACCATTGCTGTTTGCCTCCTTGTAACAGTTCAGGCTCTGAACTATCTGGAGCTGCGTGTTGTGGACCAGGATAATCAACCTGTAAATTTTTGCAGAGAGGAAGTCGTTGTACAGCTACATCTAAAGTGGAGCCATCAGTGAAACTGTCCGTGCAGAGACCCAGAAACGGTGGTGGCCTTCAACCAGCTGGGACCTGTTGGAAGTAGAATCAACAACACATAACTTGGCGAACCAGAAGTGTTGGCTGCAAGCTTCAAACAGTCAGGGTTCGAAGACAGGATGTGCATAAGGTAGGGTACCAAAGAGCGCAATGCATAGCGTGGCAGTTCAGGACAGAGCAGGAAGGTGATACATGCGAACTATGAGTTTCTTAAATCACTAGTCTGATATGAAGGTGGTAGGCCGGCCGGAGTGGTCGTGCGGTTCTAGGCGCTGCAGTCTGGAACCGAGGGACTGCTACGGTCGCAGGTTCGAATCCTGCCACGGGCATGGATGTGTGTGATGTCCTTAGGTTAGTTAGGTTTAATTAGTTCTAGGTTCTTGGCGACTGATGACCTCAGAAGTTAAGTCGCATAGTGTTCAGAGCCATTTGAACCATTTTTGAAGATGGTATCTGTTCTTCCGGACATGTCCGAAAGAACAGATACCATCGGTGACCATGCAGCTCTCTTAGAATGAAATGATAATTAAATCAAGTCCCTAAGCAGTCGTCAGGCGTTGATATACGTCAACGGGGGCAGTTGAAAATGTGTGCCCCGACCGGCACTCGAACCCGCGACCTCCTGCTTAAATGACATACACTCTATCCATCTGAGCCATCAAGGGCACAGAGGTTAGTGCGATTGCTGGGATTTATCCCTTACAGGCTCCATGTGAGACCCACATTCCCAACTTATTGTCCACACACTACATTCGTAGTGCCCCTGCCCATTATAATCATTACCCGCGGCAGACAATCTTACAGAGTCCCCTAAGAGTTCGTGCAATATGTGTACATCCAGCACAGAAGAAGACGGTCAATGACCAGTTAACCTTAGCTATGTGAAGAAGGTATCTGTTCTTTCGGACATCTAATGGGTATAATGGGCCAGGGCACTACGAATGTAGTGTGTGGACATTAAGTTGGGAATGTGCATCTCACGGGCAGCGTGCAAAGGATAAATTCCTGCAGTCACACTATCCTCTGTGCCCTCAGTGGCTATAGTGGCTCAGACAGATAGAGCGTCTGTCATGTAAGCAGGAGATCCCAGGTTCTAGTCCAGATCAGGGCACACGTTTTCAACTGCCCCATAGATGTATATCAACGCTTGTCAACAGCTTATGGTCTTGATTTAATTATCATTTTAGTAGGTCTGAATAAATGCAGTGGTGCCATGTGAAATAACTATCCCAGTGGAATATGATGAGTGCATTATTTGCCAGGAATACTTCTCGCATAAACCTTATGCATTAACCACATCTAACCAGAACGATGAAATTACGACTGTCATCCAGCAACAAGATGCTTTAACCCTCCCGTGTAAGAGTTTCATATATCTTGGTGGAGCATTTACGAAAGTTGATAGTACTGATACATAGGGATGGAGCCTTACACATAATGCTTTGGTGTTCCTGGAGCATGAGAGACGATATTAACTTAATGGGGTCGAAATTAACTATACACACAATATAGGCGTAACATGAACTCTTAAAATTCTTTGCTTCTCTCTCGGATCCGAGCAATTTAGAAAATACCAGATGATTCATTGACGAGCCAGTTCAAAGAACAGTCGAAGAGTACGAGATATTTACTGCATTTATACCTTTAAAACTGGTTTGGGATACCTTGAGACATGCAGTGAATTGTTATGAGTGCTAAACTGGAATTTATCTGGGTATGGAGTGCAACAGATAACAACAGAAATTGAATTGTTCAAGGGGCTCAAAATGGAGAGCGAGATCACCATCAATAAAATAATTTGGTAAATGTCTCACATCACAGTAGTTAGTGAGTAGCGTTTGAAGCTCCTTGAAGTTCTGAATGCCGATGTATTTATACTGTTATTTTTCCATTCATGACAGGTTTTCCAGTATTTCGTTCTGTCGACTGCTAACAGACAAACATCATCCATTAAAACCTCCGCTGGAGTGGAGATGCCCAGGGTCATCATACTAGCGTTTCAGACCAGTAGAAGAGTGAATATAGCAAATAAGTCCAACTAATGCCAGAGCCTAAAAATCAAGGAGCTTTCACTAATCATCATAATAGACTGCTTAAAAAAAGAATGAGATGATTTAATCTGTGCCTTTAGATGTATGGATTGAGATTGAACCTACAGTGTATGCTCTTGTTCTGACATGACCATTCCATTAACTATTACCCACTCACCAGTGTTCTGCAATATGCTGTTTAAATGAACAGCTGCTGTGCTATACCCAGACCATTCTACATCTCAATGGTATCTGAGCATGTAAACACCATTGGAAACGCGCAGGGTTACTATGGTGAGGAGCGTAGACAATTCATACTTCACGATGTTGTATACATAGCATACACAGAAAATGCCAGAATAATAGTCACATTCTCAGCAAAAATTGCATCACTAAGGTCTTTCCAAGATGTGAAGTGTGCTAAACATAGAAGAGTGCAAAGTAGTTGACACGTTTCTACCATGAAAATAACTGGAATGATTCTGACCTACCCAATAAAAATATGATTACGTCTCTTCGATTATTCGACCACACAAACTACATCATCTCCGTGAAGGAGAAGAAGAAGGCATGGATGTATTGAGTTCTCAAGTTTTCTGCTTTTCAAGTCCTGGAATTCTATGAGCGTCCTCTTCTCCATAGACTCAAGAAGATAAGTGGTGTTCGCATTTTGACAGTAAACAGTTTCGTCCAGATTCTATGTCTGTAATACCCTTAAGCACATGAGATATAATTTTAGACACTTAGCAGTATGTTTTAGGAAGCAGACATGGCCTTTGCCTCCTGCTCCCAGAAAACAATTCATGTTGTGTGTGATGTCCTTAGCTTAGTTAGGTTTAAGTAGTTCTAAGTTCTAGGGGACTGATGACCTCAGAAGTTAAATCCCATAGTGCTCAGAGCCATTTGAACCAATTCTTGTTGCATGCCACGAATGTACGTATTTTGTTGTCTTCTGTCTTAAACTTTATGTCCTTAATGGTATTCATCTTCAGAAAAACTAATGTCATTTGTGTCATGTACATCCTTTATGCAGAACATGCAAATTGCTCCACTGAACAATCTGAGGTAGGAAACCTGGGATTGAAGAAGCTAGCTTAAGGAGACTGGAACAAAGTTTTCCGCCACTTTGTCTGGCATATTACTGTTTCCCAACTCATTTACAACCAACTTGCATACAAGTTTAAACATGATGTAATGTGTATTTACACTTAAAATATTTCCTGCAGGGAAACAAGGAGGACGAGCCCGATTACTAGCAAGTCAAGACACAGCTTATGTTTATTTTACTTGTTCATAAGATGGCTCTGTTGCATGGTATTTACATTGTCCCATGACAGAACGTGCTTTTAATCAATGACAGATCTGTTCATAACTCGGTGCTATTTGGAGATGTAAAGTACAATACAATGGAAGAGTACCAGTATGGTTTCGCAGAAATGTGACATCAACCTTGCTTAGGGGGAAGTACATTGCAACGGTCTCGTAGCTGAAAGGCTGAACAGGGAACGATTTACTGACAGACAGCATCTGTCACAACGAATGTCAATCTCCCTCGATAGACAAATGTGGGAGACTGGTACATTGGAAAGAAAAAACGAGGATTCTGGCAAAATGAGGACTACATCAGAGATATTTGTCAGGATGTATCAAAATCCTTGTAAAGCAAATGGATTTAACAGACCTTACATGAACTTTATCCATAACAACAGTGTGATCAACAAAAGACAATTGCAGTTCATCTCATGTACCCAAAGTGACAAAACACTCTATCAATATATGGACGGTGGCATGAAACAAACAAGTTAGAGCGAAACGCATACTGGAGACGAACCGAGCAGATGGCTAATGATATCGTAAAACTCCCATTAGCAAGATAATAGCGAGCTTCAGCGCAGAAAGGGATAAGGCTAGAAGAATATATTAGTCCTTTTAGGGTAAATAAGGCCAGGAGCGAGGGTAAGTGGCTGCACGTCATTACCAGGGCTACGCCTTGACACAGAAAAGAAAAAGAAAAATGTTTATTCACATTAGCTAGACGGTGATTGACTGAAACCATACTTGGCGACACAAATGCGACAGGTTGGGTGATTCCCATTATATAAAAGCATTCTGAGACCTAAAATTAAGGCTCTCTTTCTCTCTCTCTCTCTCTCTCTCTCTCTCTCTCCCATCATCTTGTGGCGGAACGCACAAGCGTGTGTAAATAAGCGAAGGCATTCAGAGTTTGCTTTCTGCAAAGTGAAGACAGTATGCTTCATGTATCGTGCTGACAGATAGCAAAGTGGTAGTTAAATATTCCTGTGTGAATTTTTGTGGGCAAAGAAACTGGGCACGTCACTCGAACCCATAGCGAGTGTGCAACAGCCATTATTTCAACTAGGGAAAGATTAACGTTCTACAGAGCGCAGGAAAGCTGCGTCTGAGTAACTTCATACTAAAATGTAGACTTTCACGGCCGGAAATATCATGTCCATTATAATTATCCGGGCTGTTATGCCGTGGTCGGTTGATGAATTCTGTGTCGGACATGGAATTTAGCGGCAGTCAGTAGCGAGCCAGTGGGTGTGTTGGACATTCCATTGAGCTACAGACCCCCTTGAAGATGTCTCCCGCTGTCGGAGACGAAACGTTGGGAATCGACACAGAATTCATCAACCGACCACGGCATAACAGCCCGGATAATTATAATGGACATGAGTGAATTCAGTCAATTGGCGTTTCATATCCAGCATGGATACAACGACGTTGCAAATGCCACCTCGTAAAGTACCATCGCGCATTAGGCAACAATAAATGTTGAGTCTAGATTTTGCTCATCCCAACATGAGTACGCTTTGTCCATTGAATATCAAAAGCTAAGATACTCACCTACTCTTGCATTGAGTACATCAGAGATTTTTCATTGGTTCGAAAAGTAAATTTATTCCCCACCAACTCAGTGCATTGACTAGCTACGACAATGTAGATTTAAATGATCTGAAGAGGATTTTTAATATTCATTCTTTCCCATGATAAAAAATTTTCATGTGTACAGATAACGATTTTAATAACCGTCAATTCCATATGTCTAAGAATTAAATATTTTGTTATTGATTATCAAAAGTAATTGAACATGATTGTTGTTTATCACTTGACCCTTTAAAGCAACAGTTGATAAATTATATGTAGAATAAAAAAGGGTATATATTTTTAGTCTTTCTAGAATAGACCCCAAACATTCACTTTTATTAATTTATTAATTCTAGGTACTTGACAGCAACATTTCTAATGATTTTTGTTATGATCTACACCTGATATTAGCTGCCATACAGGGACAAGGTCATATTTATTTAGAAAGTCCCTTTGACATGCTGGGCTTTAGAAGACAGTTCAGAGGTTTGTCTATTTGCGCGCTAAGTGATAAGGTAAGTTTGCACACACTAGTACACTCACTGTGCAGATGCAAAGGTGAGACGGATGACAAAATGGCGACATTGCCAGTATTCGAAATTACAGCATTCTGATAGATTGAGCATTTGCTTTTGATAGGTACAAAATACATAATCCCCTAAACAATAATCTGACGCAAATTTGAGCAAGCAATGTAAATGTAAATGTTGCTCAACTGTGTACTAAGCGTAGATAAAATTGAATTCACTTATTCCTCATTTGCTGGCGCATAGGAAGAACGCCATATCATTGAGTTGGATTCTGTTGAGTTCTGAGTCAACTCCAGCAACCAAAAGAGTATATAAAAGACGAGGAACGGGTTCAAATATTGATAATAGTGCCGTGGATGCTATTTTTTGGCAGAATCAAGTCTTATGATCAGATGTTAACGCATAATCAGGTTCGGAAAATTCGCCAGCAGTAGTGCTTAGTGGAACGCCCAGAAATGATAGAAGATAATCGATTAAGAGAAAGACTAGCCATGGAAGATCTTGATAGCACCGAGTTTGACATGCAGTAGGTAGATCGGCGTGAACAACACGAGACAGAACACGTAGAAACACCGAATGCGACGAAAATTCAAAGAATGGACATGAGAACGGCGTTGCTAATAAATCAAACACTGAGTCTGTAAATAGTGATTTACAGTATATTGAACCAAACGTAATCACATTGAATCAGTCAGGCTTGTAATTGCATGAAAGTACTAGTGTTAGTGCTCCTACACTATGTTCGGAAGTGAATGAAACAGTTCACGAAAACCGAGATAGGCAACGGTTGCACCAGATGTCAACTGGCGAAAATGGTGCAGATGACAATGTGAACATATTTTCAATGTTGCAACGTTTATTGCAACGATCTCGGGAATCAGAAAAGCGTATGGAAGGGAACATAACACATCAAACAACACAGTTTCAAGAAGCAGAAAAGCGTATAGAAGGGCGCATAACACAGGGGTAAAAAGAATTAGAAGGGTGCATAACATAGGGGCTGAAAGAAACTAGCAAAGAAATACAAAAAAAAAAACGCCTGATAATATTCAAAGCCAATTATATCAAATGCGAACTGAAGCTAAGGTAGGGCAAATCACGCTTCAAACGCTCGTTACAGGGTACAAACATTTCAGAACAGACATTGATACTGTCCAAAAAGACATGGTTACGTTACGTGAAGATACGCAACAGGTCGAAGCTTTTTCCATCAAAGCGACGACGAAGGCGAAACATTTTACTGCTGAGACGACATCTCAAAAAGAACGACAAAAGCATCATTAAGGAAACTCGATAGTCGTAGTTTAAAATTACAAGAAGAAAACGAACATCAATTTCAGTCGCTGAGATCGGATGTTTTACGTTCGATTGAAAGTCGTGGTGACGTAGAAAGCATTAGTGGGGAGTCGCAGACGACGGCAGAATCCACTTTAGTGTCGGTAGATACTGCTTTGAATACTGTAAAACCAACAGCTGACGATAATACGACAGAAATGAAACGCGAAATTACGTGTGACGTTAGACGGAAAGGCACATGTGGATGTCAGTCCGAAACCGCAAACCGTGAACGGGAAATTTGTTCAAACCAGCGTATGTCAGAACATCACGGTAGCCGTAGGGAACAGTTTGGATTGTGACCACTTGTTGAAGGAAGAATATTTCTGTGCCTCGTGATGACTGGGTGTTGTGTGATGTCCTTAGGTTAGTTGGGTTTAAGTAGTTCTAAGTTCTAGGGGACTGATGACCACAGATGTTAAGTCCCATAGTGCTCAGAGCCATTTGAACCATTTGAAGAAAGAATAACAGGTAAATCTGGAATACAAGAGCGTGGTTTGCATCAAGGTTCACAACGTCAAGCACAAAGCGTGACATACGCTGATCGAACCATAGTTACGCGTTACGTAACGCCACAACCTGTAGGCGAATTACACGGCGTCAAGCGAGTCAAAATTGTCTACACGTCAAGATACAGAGCCAGCAGCGGGCGTTATGCACGCATATTGCACAACGCAAGTGATTCTATGGCACAAATGCCACAGAATAAACCAAGTTACACACATTTGCGTAGATTTGACGCAAACCAAGGACAGAATTCCACTCTTCAAAACCCAGCAGGTACTCCACAGAGGGAAGCGAGAGGGTTTGATGATAACCATTTTCTTACAGTGCGGAAATACCAGCACTATAAGAAAGATGCAAATATTGTCAACCCCTCAAACATTTATTGACCAATTTATAGTAGGAATACTGTCACATTGGCCATTGAAATATGAGTTAGATTTTATTTGCGCACATATGGAGGGAAGTGTTGCTGAACGTATGCAGAAGATAGCAGAAACTTGGGATTCGTTTGATGTGTTTAGAGCTGCCTTTACAGCAAGGTATTGGTTTCCTGAGGAACCAATGAGAATAAAAAATGAATCATACAAAAATTTCTCATTCGAAAATTCGCGTGAGGAAACAGCAGTCAAATTCTTTGAGAATATGGCTAAAAGAAACCATTACTTAAATAACTCATATAGCGACGGAGATTTGATTCAAATATGCAAGACGAAACTACCAATGAAGTATCAACAAGTCTTGACAGGACGAGGGGGCGACAATGTAGGAAGTTTCAAAGGTATTTTTAGAGAAGTAGAATTCATGCATGGAAACGACGCTCAAAGACATCACGATTTAGGACGGAGTAATTCTGAAGGAACACGTAGTAGTAAAGAGAATAACAATAATGGTAGTGATGGTACGCCAGCATTGGGGCTGAATTTTGGACGAAATGGGAATAATTACGGACATTGAAGTAGTGTGGAAACACTAGAACACAGTGTAATGGATATGCCTTTAATAGTGGTTGGAACAGGCTGAATATAGA
Source organism: Schistocerca piceifrons (assembly GCF_021461385.2). Lineage (NCBI taxonomy): Eukaryota > Metazoa > Arthropoda > Insecta > Orthoptera > Acrididae > Schistocerca > Schistocerca piceifrons. The sequence continues at coordinate 601,845,445 of NC_060138.1, forward strand.
CGAAAACAGGAATGGAAACTAGAGAACTCGGGATAACCGACTGACCGACTTTAACCACCGATCTCCAATTCCACGGAGAGAAAGCAGATGGGGAGGTAGTACGAGAACGCAGCCACAGGCAAATACTTCAGGTAATTACTGGAGAAGCGAACCACAGATGGTGGCTGAATTACGACCACCAAATCCTGGAAAGCCTGAAAATTGACTGGCGTTAGGTACTGCAGGAGTTCAAGCAGATAACACACTTTCTGCTGAAAGGGATGACATGGCGTCCGCAGAAATAAATAGCTTAAGGTGTGTCGCACAAGAGTCGGAATTGGGAACAGGAGCGACGGAAAGATCACCAAAGGTATACGCACATATACTACAAATAAGGAGGAAGTCACAACAGAAGTCTTTCGTCGAGATAGATTGGATTAACACTGACGATGAGGATGAACTCCCACCACTACTTAGTAATAAACCATTTGATTATGACGAAGCCTTAATGTATGTGGTGCAGATGTTTGATTTTCCACAGACGAAAAGTGATTTTCAGTACGATGATACATATCCTACTGTAACCTGTGACGCTAAGATTGATCAAGACGATAATATTAACCGACAAAATACGGCTAATACAGGTCATATAAAAGAAGAAGGGGGTACGGTTAAGTACACTTGATCAAAAGTTTTACACGCTACAGGATCTACTAAAATCCTTCCACAAAATTTTGGGAGAAAAGCAGAAAGAGAGTCTGAGGCATTGTGGATTGCGGGAATCTAACAAACTCGGGAATAACAAAGCGATAATGGAGAGGAAAATGACAGGGAAAATATCCCGTCTGGATCGGAAAACGAACCACATAATGAAGTATGTGAACAGTCTGATAAATCAGATTCAAATGAATACAATTTTGGCACATACGAGGACATACTACGGCAGTATTACTGAGACTATGTAATCATCACACCAGACACAGGAAACAGCGTCGTAATAAATGACGACACAGCTGAAAAGTTGAATCTTCAAATCTCAGTGGCAGATAAATATGGTAACGAGTTGAATCAGGGTACGAGTACAGATACACTAAACGTGGAATCTGATTCCACAGAATCTAAGAGTGAAGTATTATCATACTTGAAGAATACTTGCCCTGCTCTAAAATCCTAACTAAGCACGATTACACAAATGTGTGACGGGAAGACAAACTTAAAGGAAGTAGCAAGGTGTGAAAATGAAGATTTAAAATCTAGATTAGTTACTTTAGAAGCTGATCTTGAAGCAGTAAGACTAAAGTTGGAGAATTTGAAAAAGGTAAGTACTTCTCCCCAAACTCTCCTCTCAATTAAGACCATCAAATGTTAATGGAAAATGACGCAACTATGAATGCCCATAAATATCCAGTTGTGACAGAACAAACACACCACGAAGTAATTGAGGAGATATTAATGGAAGAAGTCGAAGACGAGAGTACTTCAGAGATAAGTCCGATACTTTGTGTAACAGTCAAGGATATTGTCGACAGTTGATAGTGGGAGTGAAAAAAATTTTCCAGTGTATGTGAAATCTTATGAGACTTAAATGCTAAGGTCATCAGTCCCTAAGCTTACACACTACTTAACTTAAATTATCCTAAGGACAAACACACACACCCATGCCCGAGGGAAGACTCGAACCTCCACTGGGATCAGCCGCACAGTCCATGACTGCAGCGCATAAGACCGCTCGGCTAATCCCGCGCGGCAGTGGGAGTGAGTTAACGGCTATATCAGAGCCGTTATACAATCGTTGCAGTTGTGACAATGACTTATTAGTGTTAAAAAAACGAAAGGTCAAAGTACACGGACCAATTATGGGACGTTCGTCGAAAGTCACAAGGCAGACAAGACTTGCATTTGACTACCAGGTTCAAGTAATAGAAACGAATTTCGTCGTAGTATCAAAGATGTCAGTCGATATGATTATCGGAGCTGACTTCCTCAATCAGCATAAAGCTGTGTTGGATATGGGCAGAGGAAGTGTCACATTAGAAGAAATCACCTTAAAATTCGAGGAAAACCTGAGACATGAAGAAATGTGTGGAAATTATACACAGTTACAAATGCAAGTAAATGGAAATATTGCTTGTCAGAATAGTCCGAGTTATATATAGATGGAAGAATCAGTTCCTATGGATTTGGGAATACTTGAAGACATTTACGGAGAGATCAAAAAAATGAAGTCTACAGGGGTTAACAGATCAGGAAAGGTGGGAATTAGGTGAAATATTACGCAAGCATGAGATTGTATTTTAACTGAAACCTGGAGCAATTAAAGGTCTACAATACAGATTCGAGGTTAAGGTCCTTAAGCCTTCTAGAGTAGCTCCGTATAACACCCCATTGAGTTACCAACATGCCGTATTGTTGGAGTTAAATTAGGTGGACAAGATGGTATCATTGAACAGGTGCTATCAACCTATAACAGCCCGTTACATGTTGTGGAAAAAAAGGATGAAATGATACGTTCTGTGCTAGATTCCAGACTAATAAACACAATCATAGTTCCAGAAAGAGATCATCCTGAGAGACTAGAAGACTTGCTCAAAAAATTTCATAGTGTAAAAGTATTCTCGTCACTACATTTATGACATATCTTTTGGCAAACTGAGGTAGCTCCTGAAAACCGGAGATATACTGCATTTACTGCTTTTGGAAGGTGTTACAGGTTTAAAAGACTCCCCTCCGATTGAACATTTCATCCACAGCTAATATTAGAGGTCTAGGAAGTAATCTACCAAAGGAGTTACAGGAGCGATCGACATATTATGTGGAAAACATCCTCATAGCAGACATGGGGTAACGATAAACTTGGAAAAATCAAAATTTGGAACAGAACACATAGACTTCCTAGGACATGCCCTATGTGCACAGGGAATAAAACCAAACCCACAAGAACTAGAGGCAATAAGAAATTTTGTAACACTATATAATAGGGAGACGTTCAGATGCTTTCTGGTTCAAATGGCTCTGAGCACTACGGGACTTAACATCTGACGTCATCAGTCTCCTAGAACTTAGAACTACTTAAACCTAACTAACCTAAGGACATCACACACATCCATGCCCGAGGCAGGATTCGAACCTGCGACTGTAGCAGTCCCGCGGTTCCGGACTGAAGCGCCTAGACCGCTCAGGCACTGCGGCTGGCATGCTTTCTGGGACTAGTAACGTGTTTTAAAAGGTTCATCTGTATATACACTCTAGCTACACCCCGATTATGAAGTTTAACTGGTAAAAACACTCTATGCGTATAGGATGATACTGCAGAACAAGTATTTCAGAAGTTGAAAAAGGCGTTAGCGGAAGCACCGATACTGTCACACCCAGACGTTATGCAAGATTTTTGTATGGCAACAGACAGCAAAAAGACTGTGTTAGGTCTAGTATTATTTCAACAATTCGAACGAGATGGACAGATAACGCGTAAGACCATTGCGTTTACGAGTCGTGTTTCATCAAAAAATGAGAGTAATTATTCCATTACAGTGCTGGAAGCTTTAGCGGTAGTCTGGGGTTTCCGAAAGTTTAGATATTGTCTGCTAGAAGGAAAACTATTGTAAACACGGATCATTAAGCTCTTGAGTTTTTACTAACAGCGAAATTGACATGTGGTAAGCTAGCAAGGACGATTTTAATCCTGCAACAGTACGATTTCGGTGTAAAACATATGCTAGGACCGGCAAACACCTTTGCAGATTTTCTTTCCTGGTGTCCACAAGGTGCAACCCCAAGTAACATGAAGTTCGGTGCAGATGAAGACCAACTTGATATATATTATATAAGAGGAGTTCTTTTTGAATACTACATAACAACAGCTTTCTCAAACATTTCAAACAAACAGAACAGAGACCCAGAGGTACTAAGGGCCAAACATCAGTGGAAAGACAGGAAATCGGTTGATATTCACCAGCATTATTTGCCGAAGACTGACATGCTGTTCTACAGATGAGACCCAAGTACAAGTTGAACTGAGGAACAAGAAAAAATATAGAGCTACATCATGTAAGCCAACTAAAGGCTTAAAATGAATGATAGTTCTTGCAGTAGTCATATGGCAATTAGCCACGGAAACTAAAATACGAATGGCTCACAGATAATACAGCAAATGAATGTAGATATGTTTCAGGTAGCAGCAGATCTCAAGAGGCATACAGTACATGCTACACACATGTAAATATTCAAATATACGTAGATACAATAATACTAATCATTTAAATCATGAAAGTAGGTTAGGAAATTAAATAAATGTAAAGGAAAATTAATTGCATGATGTACTAATTAACTAACAAACACATCATCAATCCATGCTCATTCAAGAAGTAAAAGAACCGTTATAAAATGAAGTAGTAACTTAATGTGTCAGGGATATACTTTAATTTCTTCTGTAATCTACTGAAAAAAATTACTTAAATGTTCATTTTGTATTAGTCATGTAAATGTTCAAACGTAAAGGTAATAGTAATTTTAGATAAAGAAACTTGTAAGTAGCAGTTTTAAGAAAAAGTTATTGTAAAACAAATTAAACAAAGAAGGCACACAAAACAACATCACTACAGTAGTCTGGAGAAGGGAGCCAAGCTGATGACAGAAGCAGAATATCTACAGTTAGCTGTGGGCTGAAAGTAAGAGTTTATACGATTGCACAATATGGAATTGGTGACAGACTGAAGACAGAAGCAAGGAATTTACTGTCTTACGCCTCACTTTATTGCGGAGAATAAGCCAGGTGTCTTTTGAAGAACATTGTCCCACACCTCACCCCTTTAGCGAGAGGATGGGAAAACCCATTAGAAGCGATGGATATGTAAGCTACACAGCTGCGAGGAAGACACAAGCTAACCCACTAGCAGCGACGATCAATAGCAAACCGTCTCCAACAGCTGATTAGTACCACCGCCAGGAAAAATAGACTCGAAATATTTCCCTCAATATTCCAGATGGAGAAGCTGATAACTGAGAACAGATATATCACTTCAGAAATTATCTGTTCAGACTTGACAATATTTCATAACAACATTGTTGGTCGTCATTCCGCATACTTTCGCTGAATAACATATCTTATCCCTATGCCCGAGAAGTTGCAAATTCCAAGAAAGAAGACATGAAGACACAGCAAGAGAAGAAAGGGTCCCAAGATGAGGGCAGAAGACCGCAAGATTCCTTTCTAGGAGGCGTGTTTTATAAGTAAGGTCCGTTTGAACATAAGTACACAACGAAATGTTATTTGAAAGAAGTAAATTTATTTTCAGAATGTACATACTTCACTATATTTCCCGATATAGTTGCCAAATTTGTTCAATCACGTATCATACCTCTCAACCAATTTTAAAATACCCTCTTCATAATAACCTGCCGCCTGCTCCTATAACCAAGAGTTCAC